>NC_135303.1:23140000-23164413 GCF_051311805.1 Agelaius phoeniceus
CGGCTCCTCTCTCGACCTCCCGCCTCCCCGAGAGCCCACACCGGCACCGGCGGCGGCGACAGCGGCGGCGACAGCGGCGGCGACAGCAGCCTCCGCGGGAGCGGCGGCGGCCGAGCCCCGGCGGCGGCGAGCGGCGAGCGGCGACCTCCTCCTCCTCCTCTTCCTTCCCCTCCTCCTCCTCCACCTCCTCCTCCTTTTCCTCCTCCTCCTCCTCGGCGGCGCCGCGGCTTCCTCTATGCCTGCACATCCTCCGCGCTCGTAGCGCCCGGACCGCGTGTGCCTGTGCCCGTGCGTGTGTGCGTGTGCGCGAGTGGGGAGCCGTGTGCCGGGCGATTGCGCGCGTGTCTGCCTCCTGCGTGTGCGTGTCCGGCGTGTTACTCTCCTGAATGCCTCTCCCGACAGCCTTGTTTGCCGTTTCTGATTTTGCAACTTGAAGTGGCGGCGGAGGGGGGGGGGGGGGGGAGGGCGAGGAGAGGCAGTGAGAGCCGGGGAGAGCGGGAGCAGAGGGGAGAAGCGGTCAGGCGGGGGTATTTTAAAGAGGGGGGATCGCTGGAAAGGGCAGGGAAGGGAAGGAAAGGAAAGGAAAAGGAAGGGAGGAAAAGGAAAGGGAAGGGGGGGGGAAAGAGAGAGGGAGAAAATCCTCCGTCGCCCCCTCCCCCTCTCTAAAAAAAAAAAAAAAATTAGCAAGAGCGCGAGCGAGAGGAGGGGGGCTCGCGGCGGCGAAAAATAAATAAAATAAAGAAAACGGCAGGAGCGGCTCCAGCCGGCAGCAGCGGCGGCGGCAGCAGGGCAGCGGCGGCGGCAGCCGAGGCGGAGGCAGGCGGCAGCAAGGGTCCCCTCGCTCTCCGCTCGCCCCCGGCGCCCGGGCGGCCGCCACCCCCCCGCCCCCCGCCTCACTCCCCGGCAGCCCGCAGCGAGACGCGCCGCTCCCCAGCACTTTTTTGGGCCCGAGATATGGCAATGGTAGTTAGCAGCTGGCGAGATCCGCAGGAAGACGTGGCCGGGGGCACTCCGAGCGGCCCCAACCCCGCCGCGACGCAGCCGGCCCGGGAGCAGCAGCCCCAGCAGCAGGGGAGTTCGGCCACCCCACACACCCCGCAGACCCCCAGCCAGCCGGGACCCCCCTCCACGCCGGGAACGGCCGGAGACAAGGGAGCGGGCCAGCAGGGCTCGGGGCAGAGCCAGCAGCACATCGAATGTGTGGTGTGCGGAGACAAGTCCAGCGGCAAGCACTACGGCCAGTTCACCTGCGAGGGCTGCAAAAGTTTCTTCAAGAGGAGCGTCCGCAGGAACTTAACTTACACATGCCGCGCCAACAGGAACTGTCCCATCGACCAGCACCACCGCAACCAGTGCCAGTACTGCCGCCTCAAGAAGTGCCTCAAAGTGGGCATGAGGCGGGAAGGTGAATATTTCTTCCCTACTATGCTATCGCTCCCCTCTCCCCTTGGCTGTGCAGGCGTGCGTGTGCGAGGGCTCTCGGTCTGTCTGTGTCTGCCTGTCCGTACACGCACACACGCGCACCTATATGCATATACATACGCACACACACGCGCGCACACGCGCGGCGTGCAAACACACACACACATAAATATAAATATGTAAAAATAAATACACACACACACATACATATGTTTGTGTGTATGTATATATATATATATATATATATATATATATATATATATATATATATATATATATATTTACAGCTCTCCGTAGCAATCCAGCCAGGACTCTCTATATATTTCCATGCACATGTCAATCTCTTCCTCTGCCTGCACTCCATCTGGCAGCTTTGCACCAGGTTCTGTTGTTATTGTCGATGGTGGTTGGTGGTGTTTTCTTTTGCTTTTCGGTTTGTGCCTCCTGCCCTCCCTCCCGCTTCTCCCCACCCCCTTCTCCGGTACTGCCACACTCTCCCCTTTCCTGATAGTTGTGCAGAGAATTTATTATTATTATTATTATTATTATTATTATTACTACTATTACTATTATTACAATCGCTTGCTAAATATTTATCATTTAGCCTCTATCCCCACTTCCCCCTGCGCGCGCGTGTATGCGTGTGTGCGTGTGCGTGTTTTAGATGTGGTTTTGTCTATTGTTGGCATGAGACCGGAGGGTGGGGGGAGATACATCTTTCTCCCGTACGAGATGTGACTCCATTCAGCTTCCTTCCCCCTCACCCCCTCCCCACCCCCTTTCCACCCCATCATTTCTTTTTAAACCTGCAATACCTCTCGGTAGATTCATCTCTCAGGCTCATTTTTCCCGAAAGAAAGATGAAAGACGTGTAATTAGAGAAAGAGGAAAGGGTGTGAAAAAGATGGAAGGGAGAAAAGGGAAAAAAAAAAAAAAAAAAAAAAGGAGGGGAGGAAATGTGCTACTCTATCTTCGCTTCCCTGTGCTTCCCGGTGCCCCGGAGTGTGCTTCTGTGAGAGATTTGGCCTTGTTTTCATTCCATGCGTTCAAAGGAAAGTTTATGACTGAATCGTGTTTCTGTACTTCTGTCATTTCTTTCTTTCTATTTTTTTCTTTTTCTTTTCCTTTTTTTTTTTAATGCGTTGCTCATTTTATTTCTTCATCAAACTCCACCCTCTCCTTAAAGTCTTCATACAAATCTCGATTTATAACCTCTTTACCGGTTCTTCTCATTTTAGCAGCATCCACAGCCTGCATCTGCCACGGGGTCCCCACTATTTCCAACTGCTCTGCTTTTTTTTTTTTTTTTCCTCCTCCTTTCCAAAAGTTGTCTGTGGTTTTCCTTGCGTTCAGACTCATTCTCGTGTATGGGGAATTTCCTGCCCTCTTTTCTCCTTGAAACATGTTCTCTCGGTTTAAAGTTTACCCTGTGATTGTCGTTAAAGATGTTCTAAAGATGTCACATCAGCGAAATAGTTGATTCTCCGGAGCAGGGATTTTAAAACTGTATTTTATATGCCACAAGAAAAGGAATTGAATTAGGCTGCTCCAGATCTGAAAGAGCTCACAAATATGATGGCTTCATTGGTAGCTGCAGGGGCTGTTAGTAGGCACCTGGGAGAGTGGAGGCAAGCAATTTTTTTTAAAAAGGAAGGAGGAGAAAAAATAAACAAAAAAGTGAGAATTGTGCACGCAGTTAAATGAAAAATATCTACCAAGTTTGCAAGTAGATTGAAGAGGGAGAGGTAGGCTGGAGGGCAGCAGGACAGAGGTGTGGCCCGGGTGGCGAGGAGGGCTCGCTGGGAAGAAAAGAGAAAGTTGAGAAAAATGTGGCACGCCGGAAAAATGAGTGATTGCATGTGCGGGTGTGTGCCAGCAAGCGTGTGCGGTTGTGCGGGGTGTCTGTGTGTGCAGGGTACGAGCCTGAGTAGCCGTATCTTCCCCTGAAGTTACATTTGTTTACATGGCAAGCGGCTGCAAACGCTGGCACTGATGGAGTAAAACACATGCACACACTAAAAAAAAAAAAAAAAAAAAAAAAAAAAAAGAAAAAGAACAACAAAAAAACCCCAACTTTGGTCAGCTTTCGGGACTCGAGGCATGCTTACGCTCTGTGTGGAGATGGTTAATGCATCCAGTGTTTTTGCAGTTGCAAGCTTGTGCATTCACTGTGCAACGCTGACTGCAGGCTTTTGCAGTGGCAACAGCTCACCAAAGATATTAATTACACCGTCCCCTTTTTTTTCCACGAATGTTTGGCTATTGTAAGTTCGGACATTTTTATTTTATTTCCCCCTTTCCCTTGATAATATTTAACCTTTTTCTTCCTTTTAGCAGGGAAAACTTTGCTGGGCGGGGGAGGGGGGGACTCGATGGAAAGCTGGTTCTGTGTAATAAAGTTAGCAGTGGGGAGCTGGAACGCTGCGACCTGTTCCAGCTTGAAGGGTAACGACGAGGTATTTTTGAAGAATATGGACGCATTTGGTTTTATGAATTATTTTATTTAATATTTTATTCTAAAGCGCTATACATCAGTTTACTTGTAAATTTCAGTAGTATCAGGGCAATAGGCTGGGATTCACAACAGAGCTTGGATATATTTTTTACAGTTGGCTGTGATTTTTAACTCTACTTTCTTACCACCCGGAGGACTTCTTTGATTTTTTTTTTTCTTTTTTTTTTCTTTCTTTTTGGTTTTCTTTTTTTTCTTTTTTCTTTTTTTTTTTTTTTTTTTTTTTTTACGTGCGGGGCTTTCTTTTGTTACGAGAGGGGAGGGGGGAAGAGGGGGTTGTGTGCGGATTTGTCTTGTTTGCCTTGGCTTTTTTTTTTTTTTTTCCTTTCTTTTTAATCTGTTTATTTTGTGAAGCCTGTCTGCATTGTGGTCGGGGGTGGGGGGAGTGGAACGCGCTTGGCTGCCGCTGAGCTGAGGCTGCCTGAGCAGGGGTCGGGGCCGGGGCCGGGGCCGGGGCCGATGCAGGGGCCGGGCGGGGGGCTCAGAGCAGGTCGGCGGCAGCTGCCCGACTCCGCATGCCTCTGTCTGTCCGTGCCTGTGCGTGTGCCGGGGGCGAGGCGGTGGCGGGGAGGGGAAGAAACCCGGCATTGTCTCCGGCTGGTTGGCAGCGCCGCCGGGGCGATGCCTGCGAGCCTCCTGGATGCACATTTCCTCTCCTTCTCTCCTTCTTTTTGTCAGCGGTTCAGCGAGGAAGAATGCCGCCCACCCAGCCCAACCCCGGCCAGTACGCGCTGACCAACGGCGACCCCCTGAACGGGCACTGCTATCTCTCGGGATACATCTCCCTCCTGCTGCGGGCCGAGCCCTACCCCACCTCCCGCTACGGCAGCCAGTGCATGCAGCCCAACAACATCATGGGCATCGAGAACATCTGCGAGCTGGCCGCCCGTCTGCTCTTCAGCGCCGTCGAGTGGGCCCGCAATATTCCCTTCTTCCCCGACCTGCAGATCACCGACCAGGTGGCCTTGCTGCGGCTCACCTGGAGCGAGCTCTTCGTCCTCAATGCTGCCCAGTGCTCCATGCCCCTCCATGTGGCCCCGCTCCTGGCCGCCGCCGGCCTCCACGCCTCCCCCATGTCGGCAGACCGCGTTGTCGCCTTCATGGACCACATCCGCATCTTCCAGGAACAGGTGGAGAAGCTGAAGGCGCTGCACGTCGATTCGGCTGAATACAGCTGTCTGAAAGCCATCGTCCTCTTCACCTCAGGTGAGGGGACGGGTTGGGGATGTGAGATGTCTGGGAAGGAAAAAAAAGGCAAAAAAACCCCCAAACTACATGCAGGAAAATAAGGAAATAATTTAATAGAATTATTTCTAAAGGAAAGGGACTGGAGGTCGAGGAAGCCTAGCACCTGATGGGGATATGCTCTGGTCCAGGGATCATCCTCATTGCCACTGATACTGGCTCTTTAACACACAGCCCCTCCAAAAAAAAATACTAAAAACCAAAATCAAATTAAGTGTAGGCGGTGGAAACATGCATGTTAACAATTTTTCCCTGTGATAGATGGTTTGAATTAACTAGCAGGAAAGTTGCATTAGCATTGCCTTTGAAGTGCTCTGGTCATAGCCTATAAGAATATAATACGTATACTATTATTGTAACCTGCAAGGGAGAATTTATAAACATCAAAGGGGAACTATGTGAAGGAAATATAGGAAATAGAAACAAGGCAAGATAAGAGTCTGGGCAGTGTAGTTTTTTAATTATTCTAATTATCATCACGATATGACTAATTGCCACCTTTCCTACTTGTTTTTCTTTTTTTTTCTTTTTCATTTTTATATCCCCTCTCCCCATCCCCTAGCTCCTCTCTTTTATGAGATTCTCCCCTCTTTTCCCGATTAGCAATAACTGAGCAGTTCTGATAAATGTGGCTTAAAACCAGGCCGAGGCAAAATTAAAAGCATTCCTGAACAAAGATGGCAAATCGTTCAAAGGCCTTGTTTAACACTGAGCAGTTTATAATCCATCAATATTTGCTGCCTTTCAAGCACGAAAGACAGTATTTACATTGTATTAAAATGTCTCCTAAATTTGCACTATATTGTAATGTAGCAAATGTAGTATTAATATCGATTTGAACATCAGATAATTTATTTAGACAGGAGTATCTAATTTGTATGCAGGGTGGTCAGAGACATGTACTGTGACTGCCCCCTTTTACTTCCAGTGCAAATGCAGTTTCGCAGCATTGGAGAGAATATTTCTTTGCAAAGGATAATGTGCAAATCTTAAAACAAATGGAAGATTTACTGAATAGCCAACTCGACATTTTAATGTATTTTATCATAATAAGTCTTCTTGATGGAAACATGTTTTTCAAGAGTGACAAAGAGACCTGCCTGCATTTATCAGGGTGATTTAACTCCACAGCCTGCCTGCAGACTCCCAGACTTTCCTTTCCCATTCGTTTCAGGAAGCTCATCAATACACATGGATAGCCAAGGAGAACCTTTTTTTTTCCCCCAGATGTAACTTGGAGAGATTCTTCCCAAGCAGAGCTGGGAAAATGTCTGGCCTGTGCCTCAGCCTTTCCACACATCAAAGGCCCTGTGAAGGAAGTTGCCCCTTATAGGGACTTGGTTGAGGCAATATTTTATTTTTTCTTCTTTTTCTTCTCACCCTGTTCCCTCCAATCTTCCCCCTTTACTTCTGAAACAATTGACCTTGGCTAGAAAAAGGGTAAGTGGCTTTAGAGGAGCCCTTCATTTACATATAATAAAACCAAATGTAATAACATTTGTGAGGGGAGAAGTCCCTTCCCACAGTGGAGTGGAGAATGAAGGAAAGGAACAATAATATTATTTCAGAGCAGGATCACACAAGGCATCTCAGAAAATGGAAATACTGCTGTCAGGAGTAATCTACTACTCCTTACCCCATCCGCACATTTCCACTTTTCACTAAACTTGTTTTCATTGCATATTCAGAGGGGAATTAATGAGAAGCCTTTCTCTAAGTCATCCAAGTTTTAAACAAACTTTAAGTGTCAGAAAAGACATTTTTAGGCATATTGTGTAAAGTCCTTCACTGAGGACAAAGTGTCTAAAACTGGCATGGATTTTTCCTGTTGTGGTTTCCACATTTGGGCTCCAGAGAGCATATATTTATTCTGTAAAATTCTGGACACCATCCAAAAGCTATGTAGCAACCCAAAACCAGCTCCCTTCTTTCCTCCTTTACCCTTCTCTTGTATACCCTCCTCCTTGCCCTCATCTCCTTCTCCCCGCTGCCAAACTTTGGCATTATTAATTCCTGCATCTACCATTTCATTGTCATAAATAAATGTTTCCGGGAACAGACAGAGACAGATAACATAAATCAAATAAATCTATTTGCAGTGCAATAAGAACTTTTGATTTCTAGTTAGATGCCAGTTGATTACGTCTATATTTTCTGAACACTAAACTCTTCTGAACATGTAACATGAAATACATTGCCGCCACTACAAAGGGAAGGCTGGAGTGTGTTGAACAGTAATGGTTATTTATTTACATAATTTCTTTTCCATAGACTGCAAGAAGAAATATAGAGCTTTCCCTTATTGACACACTGCCATATAAAAAAGCAAGGCACACACAGGATTTTCACATTAGCCCACTTTCTGAGATGGAATAATAATTTACCTTCAGTAAACATGACTTGCATTATTTCTCCCATGTATTGCACCTTTGTGGGCTACATAATCTAATCAAGTTGTGGATCCCTTAATTATTATTATTTTTAATCTCATTCTGAAGGGAGAATTGAGCCTTTCCACCCCCACTTTAGGTTGTGAAATAAAACCCAAGTGAAGGCATATGCCAGACCATTTAAAATAATTTAAGCCAAACAGATACTATCAGCATGAGAAAATTCTGAGTTTTTGGAGGTCTAAGGCAAAACCCGTGGCAATTTTTCAAAAACACATCAGGCTGATGCCCTTTTAGAGGGCAAGTTCCCCATCCACATTGTCCAGTGACCTGCACTTCTAGGTGCACTTATTGTAAATGTCTGATAAATATTTTACTAACCTTAAGGGTATGACATATGGGGCATAAAGAAAAAAACTCTGCCAGGGTGTCAGTAAGACTCTTTCATATTGCATTGTTTGGAAGTTGAATAGGATCCTAATGCATAATGGGCAGATAATGCATGTAAAATAGCAAGATATATGTAAATATGGAATCTGATTTGTGGCAATCAACATATGAACAGGTCTGTGGTTTTTGATATGTATTGCAAACAAGAACAGGCCGCAGCTTTTGATAGATATGTATGTTGCAACCTGGTGCTTTAGATGTTGCAAAATATCATTGCATTAAAGGAAAAGTATGGATTAACAGAGCAGCCTGGCTTAGATAATTGTGTGTCTGAGGGATGCCAAGTCTGCAGCTCAGGTCAAAGGTTCTTCTTCTCAGAAGTTCCTAAATTATGGCTTGTTTTATTTGTATTTTTGCTTGAGGCCATAGTACTGTAGATGAAGGTGTTCAGAAATCTTTGTAAAGTTAGTTCTCGGTAAGGGAAGACTTAAGCTTCAAAAATGCCTGTGCAACAGATTTTATTTTATTTTATTTTTAGTTTTGAATAATTTGTTGATTTGTTGCATCTTTCCAGGGTCACAACTCTACATTCACATTTTTATAATGTTTTTTTAGGGGCCATTAACTAATTCATATATAGATCTATATATTAGTAAAGTCTGGCTTTGATCTGTTAACCTGCACTACTAGCTAACTGCCTTGCTCTGATCTTGATGGCTGGAGGCATTTTTTTTGTTTGTTGGTTGTTTTTTTTGGTTAGGTTTTTCAGTTATTGTTTTGGTTTGGTGTTTTTAATATCTATTCTGAATCTTCGAAACAATGTGGATGGTTTCAACTGTCTGGGCATAGTCACGACTTTTCCATGACTGCAGTTTCCTGAGAAAGTCCTTCCACAAGCAGCTGGTGCCCAATTATCCTCTGGTTTGGGTTATATGTTCTTTGAGATAGGATATGTGCTTGTAAGTGTCTCTATGTGTGTGCAAATGCACAGATGCATCCATACCTCTCTGCTTGTATCTATATAAACAGAATAAGGTGTATAGATACAATACGTGGATGTAAAGAGCTTCTGGTCTCGGATTAGTGCATTCTTGCCCAGGTGACGTAGTTCTGCAAGGTGCAAGGTGTATGTTTCTGACAGTTTGGGTGCCAGAAGGACCTATAAGGAAGGAGTCTCTCTGGTTTCATTTAGGCAAGGCTTAGCTGCTGCAGCTCTTCCCAGCTTTGTGTCTGAAAGCTACAGACGCCTGCTGAGCACAAGCTGGGACTAACCTAGCCCTTTGCTACTGGATTTATCACACAGCCTGCAAAGACGTCTCAAATTTGCGATCACTGGCAGAGAGGCAGAAGCAGAGGAGACTCCCCTGCCCCACGGCATCCCCCAGCCGGCTCCCTGCCAGTCACTGCAGGACCCAGTCGCTGCCTCTCTGTGATGTGCAGCCATGTAAACAAACTCCTTGTGTCTCACTCTGCTTGTGTGCAACTCTGCTTATTATTATTATTATTATTATTATTATTATTATTATTATTATTATTATTATTATTATTATTATTATTATTATTATTATTATTATTTTCCCCAATACCTTATTTGTCTTCCTCTCGGCGTAATTTAAGGGGGCTGGTCCAGGTTTCCAGCATCCCGGTGATGGGCTCCCTGGAGCAGAAACCACGCTCGGCAGCGCGGAGTGTCGGTGGGGGGTTGTGAAAAGGAAGTGTGTGTGTGTGTGTGTGTCTGTGTGTGTGTTTGTGTGTGTTTGTGTGTGACTGGGACGAGCGGGGTGTTGGCACCCCATCGTATCCTGGGTGAAAACACCCACGGTGGCAACGAGGCACAGCGAGGTCGCGTTATTTATTTGGCAGTGGTGCGCGGGATGGGATGGGGTAGCGTGGGGTGGGATGGGATGGGATGGGATGAGACGGAATGGGATGGGGGGTGCGCCTTTGGGCTGCCCCCCATCCTCGCAGAGTTTCCCTGTGTGGTTCCCAGCCACTAACCATCTCCCCCCCGCTTTATCCTCCTCCTCCACCTCCTTCCTCCACTCTCCTCCCGCCGTTCTGCGGCTGGCTCCGCGGGTGCGCTGCGGTGGGCAGACGCCTGCGGCCTATCGGATGCTGCGCACATCGAGAGCCTCCAGGAGAAATCGCAGTGCGCGCTAGAGGAGTACGTGCGGAGCCAGTACCCCAACCAGCCGAGCCGCTTCGGGAAGCTGCTGCTGCGGCTGCCCTCCCTGCGCACCGTCTCCTCCTCCGTCATCGAGCAGCTCTTCTTCGTCCGCTTGGTAGGTAAAACCCCCATCGAAACCCTCATCAGGGATATGCTACTGTCGGGGAGCAGCTTCAACTGGCCTTACATGTCCATCCAGTGCTCCTAGAGCCCATCCCGCACCCCCGGCTGAGAGGCGGCGGAGCGGCGGAGAGGGGAGCGCTCGCACCCAGGGGCACTCGGGGTGCGGGGGGGGCCCGGGAGGTGGACACTGAACAAAAGAAAGGGCAAGTGGGAGCAGAGATGTGGCCGTGGAGGGGAGAAGGACGGACCTGTCGTCCGTGGAGGTTGTGATGTTTCGCCTTTTTTTTTTTTTTTTGGCCTATTTTGGTTTTTTGTTTTATTTCGTTTTGTTTTCTTTCGGAGAGGAGGAAAAAAGAAATAAATAATATTAATAAAAGAGACAAAAAAAATGAGTATTGAGGGGATATTAATCAAACCTGAAGGGGATACTGGATCTTCCAGGATTTATTGTGGACTGTTGTTGATATATGCTGTACAGTAAACCAACAAAACAAAAAAGCATTGAAACTGAACTGAACCTTGTGTAGAATAAAAACAAAACCGCCCAAAACCAAGCAAACAACAACAAAATTTCCATGCGCAAACATTTACCACGAACATTGTTACTCCTTTTGTAATATATTAGCCTTTATTTTCAATTTTGGTAAAAGTTAAAACATCATATGCGCATAAAGGAAAAAAAAAGGAGAATTAGGGGAAAATAACATTTTCCAAATAATTATAAGAGAATTGTCCTGTGTCTATGTATCTATATCTGTTTTGTATTTTTTTCTGGTTCCAAACCAGGTTTCCTGTGATTCTATACTAATAATTTTTGATATAACCCTTTGCTTCTTATAATGAGTGCGATATATGTTGTCAAAGCTGTTCTTCAAGAATTAAAATTGAAGTGAGAATTTAAAAAAAATAAAAGAATTTAGCAAAAAAAACCCAACTTATCACCCCACAACCCATGAGTCTTGTTGCTTGAAACATGCCAACAATTCACAAAAAAAAAAAAAAAGGAAAAAAAAAAAGGAAAAAATCATAAACAATAAAAACAAAAATCTCCCCACATTTTTAACTCCTTTACTGGTGCTAAAAAGGAGAACTTGAAAAATACTTGGGAGGGGTAACAAAGTCATGCAAACTACGGGATGCTCCAAAATGGACTTGACTGTATAAGCTTAGGGCTGAGCTGTCAAGGCCTAGAAAAAGGGAGCAGGAGTTGCAGTGTGATGCCTTAGGTGACCTCGCCTCACTGGGACTGCACCACAAACCTTTCTCCAAGGCTGATGGGCCTGTCAGCCTGGCCTGCCCCTTTTTGAAACACCTTTTCCCATCACCTGAATTTCCTGCTGAGTTCACACCTTGCTTTTTACTCTCAGACACCATGGGCATGGATTGAAGTCACCACATGCCATCATCTCTGCCTGTGCAGCAGGAGGCATACTCTAGCCATGGGTCCTGTTTGTTCCAGGCATGATGGCTTTCCGCTTCTGGGGGCTTGGCTGGGGTTGACTTTTTTTGGTTTTATCTTCTTTTCCACTCCAAGGGCTCGCAGACCCCAATATGTACTCCAGTGTGCATGCCTTGTGCTTACTGTCAGCCAGAACAGATATCTTGATTTTTTTCCCAAATCTAGTTGCTGTGTGTGGAGGGTATTCCCACTCCATTAATATAGAAATCCAGCTGGATGCTTGCTCATTGGGTGGTGAGCTAGTGCATTTCATGTATGCTTATGTGCCATGGCCATGCAAAAAACACAGGCTGTGACATCCCACACCATGGCCCACCCACTGCCAGGGCCTGAGCTCTGTGCCAAAAACCCCTTTTCATTTCAGGTTGTCTTTTTTTTCCCAGAAAATTAAAAATCGTTTTTGTAATGGAGCTCCTTTGAAGGTAAAGGCTTCTAGCTGGTGGTGCAGATCTCTGTAACAGCTTTCAGTGCATTAATGTTTTATAGGATCTGAGACAGAGCTGTAAGAACACATACTACCAAGGGAGCTCTTTCTTAATGTATTAATAAAGCTGGATCTTTAAAAATAACATTGTCCCTCTCACACAGACACCTCCTGTGCCCTCCAAACAAGTCTAGATGAGGTAGACTTTTCAGTTTGTGAAGACATGGGCAGTGTTTTCCCTTTAATTTGCTATCTTCCATAGTCTCCTATTTCTCCTTCCCTCTCTCTCACAATCTCTCCCATCCTTTTTTTTTCATTCTTTATTTCTTTTTTTCCCTTTTTTCTTTCTTTAACAAGATTTTTCAATTCAACTCGCTTGGGGTTTTTAATATTCTAGACGCAGCAGATCTGAGGTGAGAGCAGCTCTATACAGTAGACAGTTATAGCTGGATAATCAACATTACGGGCAGATCCTTTATGGGGCTATCACCCCATTCAGGATGGAGAAACGGCCTGCATTCATAGGTGCTGGGAGTGGGGGACTTGGATAATTCCAGACCTGAGCACACAAGAACAAGGATTTGGGAGTTAGACAGACAGACAGACATCCTCCCTTTTGTCACTCACTTGGACACTGTATGAGTGAGAGCTTTGTTCCTGCCCCTTCCCCGGGGCCTTCCCTGGAGAAAGGGAGTCCAGCAGCCCCTCCGGGCTCTCAACAGGGAGTGAGAGGGAATGCTCAGACATGGGAGGTGCTGAAAGAAGTATTTTCAGCACTGCTTTATGGTGGGATGGTGATTTGGGACCCAGATGAATTAGCAGTTTAAAAAAAGAAAAAGAAAAACAGCAAAAGAAGACAAAAAACCCAAACCCGAGCCCAAAAAACACAAACCCACCAAAACAAACAAGCAAACAAACAAACAAACAAACACCCCCCAACCAAAAATAACAACAAAAACAAACTAACAAAACAAAAACCAGCCTCCCTATACCTAAAAATAAACAAAACAAACGGGGATATCGGAAGAGAAAAACAGGTCTCGGTTTCTTCCAATGAGATGTAAATAAATTCATTACAGTGTTGTCCCACTGTTGAAAACAGATAAACTTTTTCGTAGATATTTTTCAATTAATTTTCATATTTATGAATAATAATAACCCACGGATTGCCAAGAAACTTGCAGGTGTAGAGGAGGTGTACGAGATGCACTTATTTCCATGTATGTGCCTAGACAGAAGTGTTTCAATCCCTTATTAAACTTTGCTATAAGACGGTCTTGTGTTTTGAAGTGTTAACTACCCAGTCTGCGTTGTGTCAGTGGATGTTTTCCTTTGCCACGCTGCAGCTTCTCGGGCATTCATATGGCATCTAAAAGTACTGCATCATCGCGTCATTTGCTGGGGAAAAAAAAATAATATGTGGATGTGGAGACGGGCTGGGGTCCCTCAGCAAGTTTCTGCCGACTTATTCGTCATCTACAATATACCGCTTTAAAACTAGCCCCATCTACATTTCTTCCGCCGTGTTGTTGCCGGGGGCCTGGGCGCTGTCCCCGGAGGCTCCTCGGTTCCCAGGCTCCTCAGGAGCGGGGTCGGCAGGGAGTTCCCTCGCATCCCTGCATCCTGCCGCGCCGGGCTCCGCGGCCCCTCCATGCTCACCAAGAGCTGCGGCAGCACTTCAAAGGCTGGGGTGGGGTTGGAGGGGAGGAAGCTGGGGGTCGATGGAATTTGGGAGAGGGCGACCCTCCCATCCCAGCCCCGCGCAGGGGACCTGCTCGGGGCAGGGCAGTTAACAAAGCGCTCCTCTTAGCACCTCGCAACTAGCTTGCCTCCTCCACCGCCCAATTAGGCCTTTTCTATACATTTAATCGAATAAATATTTGGAAATGCTGCTAAGTGGTAGGTTGAACCCGAGCTGAGGAGGAGGGGGGCTTGCCGGCGGTGGCAGGGGTAGCGCCGAGGCGAGGGTCGCTGCGCGCCCCTGTGTGTGTGCGTTCCTCCTCCGGCTGTCCCTGAACGCCACGGGCTGCGGCTTCCCCTTCCCTGGGATTTCTCGACACGCCCTTGCCCCCGGGAGGCACCTTTTGGGTGGCTCGGCTTCCACTCACCTCCTCCATCTGCAGGAGGAGGGTGGTAAGCCCACTCTAAGGGTGGGGGTAAAGGATAAGCCCCCCTTTCTCCGTATCCGTCGAAATAAAGTGGAAATGGGGAGGGAGCGTGGGTATGGGACTCCATCACGAGTGACCTGTTTCATCGCCACCAATAAAATCGACGGATCAAGATGCAAAAGACTTTTTTCCTGCTGAGGTAAATGGAGGTCTTGCACGAAAATCTGGCTCGGGGTCACTGCAAGTGTCAGCAGAAGTAATACAAGAAAAGGTAGATTCTGCGTGGGTTCACTCGCAAGAGACTGGTTGGTTACCTACACAAAGACAGTAATGTCTTTTATCTGACAGAAAGGGCTGAATAGGACCTCCGGTTTTGTTGGTGTTTTGTTGTGGTTTTTTTCGGTTTTGGTTTTTTTTTGGCTGGTTGGTTGGTTGGTTGGCTGGTTGAGGGGTTTTTTTTGTGTGTGTGTGGTTTGGGTTTGGTTTTTTTGTTTTGTTTTTGTTTGTGGTTTTTTGTTTGGTTTGTTGTTGTTGTTGTTGTTGTTGTTTTTGAGGGGAGTGTGTTTGTTTGATTTGTTTTGCTCGGTTTGGTTTCTTCTCATTACCTGTGGGGTGTGGCAGCCAGACGTCCCCTTCTCAACAGACAACAGATGCGACCAGCTGCGAGCAGGCAGGGTTGGCAGGGACGGTGGCACTGGTTGGCTTGGATGGACTCTCCGACAGATGGACAGAGGGACGGAGGGTTCAACAGGGATGTTAGGGCTTGCTGCAGCCGCCCCCTCCAGCAGTGTCCCGGCGCGCAGCCATTCACAGGGAGTGTCCGCGAACGCGTGTGCACGGCTGTTACAGGCGCTGGCGACATGCTTCCTCCGGTTTCATGGGACATTTTGACTATTCAAAGCGTTAGTTTATAAGTCTTGAAATAGCGGGTAGAGTCTCCTCTCCTCTCCTCTCCTCTCCTCTCCTCTCCTCTCCTCTCCTCTCCTCTCCTCTCCTCTCCTCTCCTCTCCTCTCCTCTCCTCTCCTCTCCTCTCCTCTCCTCTCCTCTCCTCTCCTCTCCTCTCCTCTCCTCTCCTCTCCTCTTCCTCTCCTCTCCTCCTCCTCTCCTCTCCTCTCCTCTCCTCTCCTCTCCTCTCCTCTCCTCTCCTCTCCTTTTTATTTTTTTAGATCCATGTATCTTTCTTCTCTGCTCTCTATTTTACTGGGACAGGCAGAAACTGAGGTCCCCTTGCCCTTTTCCGCGTTTGTTCCATTTCTTTTATATCTTTGGAACTAATTCGGAAACTGCATGATCTCCACGAAACCTGTCTATATATTTGTTTAAAAGGTTCGCTTTCTCACTGGCTCACAGCCACTGACTTGGATGTGGGATTTTTTTTTTTAGACACCCTTCCCTGTTTAATCCGCAGAGGGTCAGAGAGAGGGAGGATGAGTTTTTCTGTGGTGATTCCCCAGTAATAATAAAAAATAAATACATTTCACAAGCCATAACTCTAAGGTGCTATGGACAGACCTGATATGTTCGGGTACTTTGCAGACCTGCCGGGTTTCCAGGTGCTGATGACGTGGAAGAATTTCTTCTACGAGGTGCTTTTGAAGAGGAGTAGAAAAAAAAAAAAAGGAGAGAGACAGAGAAACAAAGACCGAGAAGGAGGAAAAAAGAAAGGAAAGATAAAAAGAGTAAAACATAAAAATAAAATTTAAAAAAAAATTTAAAAAAAAAAGGAAAAGGACAGAGGTGTGGGGGAGGAGGAGAACGAGAGGGGAGAATGAGAGGGGAGATCCAGAAGCAGAAGTGGAAACTAATAAAACTCTTGTTAAAGTTCTTGCTCAGGATCCATGGCGTCACAAGGTCTCTTACTTAGGAAGCCAAAGAGTTTTATTCCTAAATGAGTTAAAGAGCCATTTACCTCTGTCGTGTTCTATTCATCAAGTCACAAGTCGAGAGTCCCTAACATGAAACTATTTGTTTGCTTACACAACCAGCTGGGTGCAATTTCACGACTGAGATATCTATCTGAAAGCGCCTCTCATTTATTATCCTTACTTGTCAGCGAATCCATTTTCCAACTTTTTTTCCACCTCCACGCCCATTCTTTCTTCCTTCATTGAAGGCTCTGGGTTTAAATGCTCCCTTTAAGCATTTCAGCACCCACTCCTTCTCCAGTCTGAGCACCTTCAGCGCAAAATAGCCGGGAGCAAGTCTGAAACTGCGAAGATGGGAAAGGCGATCACTTCCCAAGGTGGTCCCACTTTACAGCTCCTGCCCTTTTTTTCCCTCCCTCCCGTTTCTCCCAAGGTGTCTCTGACAGTACTATGGAGTCACCCTCCGCTCTTTTTTAAGTGAGGGCATCCTGCCGGACATTTTTTATGGCCGTCCCGATGCAAGGTGTGGCCACCTGAAAAAAATTTGCATTTTCTGCCTGTGAGAAAGGACTGTAAACACCCCCTCCCTGAGACTGCCGAAGGCACAGAAAGGTGGGGACCCTGGCTACTCTTGCTAGACCAGTTCTGATGGTCACTGGGATGCAAGGGCTGGTGTGCGGAGGCGGGTGGTGGAGGTATTCCGAAGAAGGCTTGAGGAGGAATGTCAGGATCTGTTCTCTGGCATCCAAGTGCTCTCCACTAGAAATACAAAGACACTACATATAACGGGCCCAATCAGTTTATAAAAGTAGTTGCGAGGAATGACAACAATTAGTAAAAGGGATGGTGGGAAATTATATCTCCCCCGCCTTTTTCCTTAGCCCAAATTTTGCAAAATCAGGGTAATGTGAGTAACGTTTCAAACCTGGACCGTCTGCCTGCCATTAGATTCGCTGTTAATCATTTCAATGATAGCTGTACAATCCATAATTGGATATACAATAATAACCTCCTCTCTGTAGAACCCTCCACCAAACTTAAGGCAGCAGATCAAATTCAAAACTACAGGTATAAAATATCCCCAGCTGTAAAAAAGAAGGAAGAAGGTGTAAGAGCAGGTGGGGGGAAGCTTCTTAGAGAAGAAGGGGGCTGCTGGCTGTAAGCTATGCTATTATGTTATTTAGGAAGGTATTTGCTGTATATGACGTTTAAAGTGGATCATACTACCGCTGGACCAAACAAAGCCCAGACCAAAGCGTGGGGGTCATGGTCGACCCCAGTGAGGAGCAAGATGCGTGTGTGTGCGTGCCACAGAGCCTGCAGCAGCCCGAGTGCTTGTGCGTGTGTACGCCAGGAGTCAACCTAGGCTGCACCCCGCTCGGCGAGGGCTGATTAGCATTTCCCGGCAGCCGTGTACCAGCGCTGACAACTAACAGAGATATCCAGCTCACCATTAGGCCTTCTCCTTTTGTCTGCAAACTCCCGGCAGCAGCCCAGACCCCCCGCGCCTCCGCTGCCCGCACCGCGGCGGCTGCAGCCCTGCGTGCCGCGCTCCGTGCGCTGCTGTCCGGCCGCAAGCTGCCAGCCCACCTGCCGCTGCCCGCGGCCAGCCCCTCCCTTCACCTCCCCGACAGTCCATCCATCTATCTATCTATCTATCTATCTATCTATCTATCTATCTATCTATCTATCTATCTTTTTGTTCCCTTCCTTCCCCTTAGGAGGTTGAAGTGGGGGGCGCTTCCCGCGGCCCCCAGGATCCCCATTCCCCTCAGGGCTCACAGAAAGTCAGGGCTGCTCTTTTCACCTTGTTTTCTCACTTTTCCTCTATCTGCACTGCGGGATCGGGTGCGCCAGTGACTTCCTTCAACAAACACACGAGTCGCCCCGTTTGCTCTCCTTTTGTCTTTCCCCCACCTGTGGTTCTTTTTGAGAGGTGAGATATCCGTTGAAACGCTTAACCAGCTCCACGCAAAGAGCCGATAAAGAAGGAGTTGGTCATTTAAATTCACAGGCCACTAAAGCGCTTTAAGCTCCCAGTTTTGAGCCAAACTGCATTTCTTAGCGTCTGGAGAGCCACATCAACTTCCAGCAAGTAGCCGAGACTCCTGAAGTGATTAAAAAAAAAAAAAAAAAAAAAAGCAGGTATTTTTTTCCTCCTGAGAGCCACACAAATTGGTCCATGTTGACAGATGTTTGTAACTTAGTAACTTCTTGAAGTTTTTTCTTTTATTTCTCCCCCTCCCCTCTTCTAAGCCTTCTTCCGAGCTTGCTTTGTTGTTTTAAAATATGCATGTCTCTCAAGAATGCAAGTCACGAGTCCAAACTTCGTGTCCAACCTCCCACAAGAAATGATCCTTTTATAGGGAACCCGATATGTCTCAATCTGCACTTCAGTCAAAGCCTCTGGATATAGGGCACTGGTTCCTGCTCAAAAATAACTCCTCCGAAACGCCTTTCCACCTAAAAACCATGAATGACTCCCAGGGAAGACATGTATCTCCCATAATTAAAGGCGGCAGCACTCTGAGGGGAATGAAGCCTGGAGGAAAAGAAGAGGAAGGGGGGGAACGAAAAAAAAAGGAGGTGTGTGGGAAGCAGAGAGGGAGAGAGACTTTTTATTTCTGTGTTGGTTGCACCGGGCCGAGATTAGCAGCAGGTTTATCAAGACGAGCCTCTGTGGCAGCTTCGGGTGCGCGGGGAGAACGCGACAGCTCATGAGGAGCAGAGAAGAGGAGAGATTAAGGAGCAGAGTCTAACTCCGAGAAAAGAGTAAGTGACCCTCAGTACAATACAGGAGCCAGGGGACTGCCGAGCTTTGAATCGGCAGCCAAAGTTGGGTTGCGAGCGCGAACAATGGTATCGGAATGGGGGGAAGGGAAGACCCAGGCCCAGGGAGGCGGCAGGGCCGGGCACCCCGCGTGGGAGCGCGCCGCGACCTCCGGTCCTGCCCTGCGGGGAGCCCGGGCGGCGGCGGGGACGGGGACGGGAAGGACGAGGGTGAGGATGGGGATGGGGTCGAGAACGGGGATGGGGCCTGCCCGATTTATGTACGGAATAAAAAGAAAGGGGGGGTGGGGGGGTGGGGAAGGGCAGAAAGGGAGAGGAAGAAGGATGGGAGGGGAGCGAGAGAAACTTCCCAAGTGATGAGAAACAGATGAGCTCCTGCCTGGGTCACGTTTGCTCCCCGGTCCTGATGCGAAGTGACGTCAGCAGTTGCATACCCTATCGTCGTCAGACGGAGCAGGACGGGGAGAGAGGCCTTTCCTCTGCCTTCCTTGCCTCCTTCTCCCCTCTCTGTCGGGGCAAACTTCCATCAGGATTATGCAAAATCATGCCCTAAGAGCTCCTGGACAATGCGACACCTTTCCCTCGTGTGCAACACCATCCACACTTCCAGCATATGGAAAGCTCGGCAGGCCCCTGCGCCTATAGGATCTGGTACCACATTAGTTTCTAGCAATATTTACAGCACTGCTTTTAATACACACCAGATGGTTCGCCACGATGCTGCCTCAGCCAGTGAGATCTTTGATTTTAATTCAGCAGTGTTTTGTTACAATTATACTCCATGCTGAGACCAATTTTATTGGTGACCTTTATTTTTTCACATATCTGAGATATTTTATATTACAAAAACCTCAAAACCTAACTTCTCTGCAGCCTCTTGGCACAGAGGCAGGGTGGACAGGAAGGCAGGAGCAGCGGCAGATAGCTTTCCTCATCCTCAAAACCGGGATGCTCCTGTGTGTATACATGTGTGCAGAGATAAATAATACATATGCATATTTATTCATTATATTTGATCAATAACGCTTATATTTGTTAAACCTCAATTGAGTACACTCGCCTGCATGATAACAAACAACACAGGGCAATAAATATTGCATACGGTTAATTATTATGCCGGTGCATTATGCCTTGCTCTTCTTATGTACTCAGACCCCTCGTAAAACTCCTCGCAAACACAAACGTCTCTCGCAGATATTTTGCTGTGAAAAGGGAAAAACTCAGGGAAAAATTCCCTTGAAGTCTCCGGGAATTCTTAAATATTGACAGGAGGAAACTGTGGCTAATATCTTCCTGCGAGCTAAACACTCTGCTTTTAGGGGAGGAGAGAGAGGGAGAGAGCGCAATCCTTGCCTAGAAAACATTCCAGGGCTTTTATTTCACTGCCCGGGATATGTTATCAGAAATCTATATCCAGGGTCGCGTTCGTTTTTTCTCCTGGAATTCCAAGACCCTTCTCTCTCTCTCTTTTTTTTTTTTTTTTTTTTTTTTTTCCTCTACGGGAGAGAGCCTGGTTACAGCGTGGCTGTGTAAATAGCCGATTTACTCCTTTGCAGGTGTGTTTCCCTCCACACGAAAGCTTTCCCTGCTTCTACAGGAACTCACGTTTTATTTCCTCTCCTGCCAAAATCACAGATGTTTATTTTATTGATGTAACCTATACCTTGGTTGTGCCAGGAATAATATGCCTCTACTAAAAAATCATTTCGCAAATAATAGAGGCGTTCTGGATGGTTTCCAATTTGGTCATAAATGGTCATAAAATAATATGTAAAAAGTTAACATCTGCTTTCCTAAAATAAAGTGTTACAAGTAGCTTTTAAAGAATGTTTCCTCATTTTAAAAAGAAATAGTAGAGATAAACAGGAATCCATATGTATAGCATATTTACAATGGGTTTAAGATTTGAAGGTAGTCATTCATTGCATAAGCTATTCAGAACCGACGTTTTAAAAGCTACTTAACCTCAGGCATTCTTGAATCTTAAAGGATTCCCAACGATATTATTTATAGAGGAATTTGCTGCAATTTAATTGCATATCAAGACGGAAATGTGCAACCTCGGATGCTGTGTTTAATACTGCTCCAACTCAGATTTTATTCTCCTGCGTCCTCAAGAGTCTTCCTCTTCTCTTCAGACCGGATGCTCAGAAGGTGCGATCTCTTTCTCCTTCCTCAGCTTCCACCTTTGTCTAGGGGATGCAGCCGGTGCTTCCCGGCGATCCTCACACACGGGCTATTTTACCAAGCTTTGTCTTTCGTCTGAAGAGGGGGATGGGATCTGCAGGCACCCACGTCTCTTTACTCTGTCTGCAGTAAAAGGCCAGAGCCACTGCCGGATGTGCCACCGGAGTGTTTTGCAAATGTTCTCTGCACCCAAAACGCACCTCTACTGTTTCCCCCCGGAAAGGGCTTCGAGGTGCTTCCCCTCTCCTTGCATCCTCAAATTGAGATGACAAAACCTATCAAGTCTGGGGAAGGGCGGACACAACCGTAAGGCGACCCCAGCCGGGGCTGAGGAATTGGAGGGGAGGTGCACCTCTGGGAATGCAGCTGCCCCTCGGGCTGAACCCGCACGGGCTTAGGGCATGATGAGAGGGACACAAATCCCAGTCCATTCTACCCCCAGTACCCAGACACAGGTCTTGGGGAGGGAACTTCTAGGTGGCCCCCAGCTCCTGTGTCCTAGCCTGGACTGCCTCAGAAGCCAGTTTTGGTAGGGGACGAGGTGTGGTGTCTGCCTCCCCACAGGGTCCCCGTAGCCTTTCCACATGCCCGTGTGCCTGGTGGGGCAGAGCAGGCAGGCCTGCGCCAGGGGTGTTAAGGAAAGGGCCCCTTTCTCAGTGTCTGGGTGTTTTTTAAAAATTTCTCTCCCACCCCCCCCCCACCCCCCCCCCCCAGCGCCTCCCTTTTCTGTCCTTTTCCTCTCTACCCCCAGAGCCCGATCGGAAAACCACTGCTAACACGGGCAGCAGAGTTTCCAGCAATCTGCAGAGGTCCTCTGCTATCTGCTTTAGTGGGTTCATTGGGTCTCTTTGCTACCGAGGCTTATGCAGGGAAATGTGGACTTAGGGATCAGCAGGGGAAAGCATAGTACAGTTTCTGAAGAGAAAAAAAATATGGCACCAAACCACCCATAAACCTAACTATGTGTAAAGAAAATATTTAAATATGTAAATGAAACAGAGTTTGAGTTTATGTGGAGCCAGTGGACAGAATGTGGACAGAGACACAGAGAAGAGTCACGCCTTTAAAAACAGGAGGTCTTTATTTGTAGATGGTGTATTTATGGAAAAGAGAGGGAGTTTCTTATAAAGGTCTAACTCTACTGTCGGTAACAAAACCTTTCACGTCTTTACTTAGTGCTAGAGAAGCGTGAGTGCCCTAATTTGGACATCTCTAAAGTGATTATTAGATACTTCTCTGAAAAATCAGTTTATGGGAATAAGTCTAGAATACAACCAAAAAAATGCCGAGGGAAGAAAAGGGAAAGGGGGGAAAGGGGAAAAAACAGGGGAAAGGGGAAGGAAAAGGGGAAAGGGGAAAGGGTAAAGGGAGAGGGAGGGGAAGGGGAGAGGGAGAGGGAGAGGGAGGAGGGAGAGGGAGAGGGAAAGGGAAAGGAAAGGGAAAGGAAAGGAAAGGGAAAGGAAGGAAAGGAAAGGAAAGGAAAGGAAAGGAAAGGAAAGGAAAGGAAAGGAAAGGAAAGGAAAGGAAAGGAAAGGAAAGGAAAGGAAAGGAAAGGAAAGGAAAGGAAAGGAAAGGAAAAGGAAAGGAAAGGAAAGGAAAGGAAAGGAAAGGAAAGGAAGGAAGGAGGAAAGGAGGAAAGAAAAAAGAAAAAAAAAAAAGAAAAATGAAAGGATTTGTTTGCACTCTGTCCACGTCTTATTTTACTTTCCTAATGCTGCTGGAGTATCCTTCTGTCTGCACTCTCGCTGAAGGAGCTTGCATTAGTGTAAACAATCCCTGCTTTAAAATTATAGATTAGCACCAGGTTGGGAAGGGGGGGGGGGGGGGGGGGTGGGGGGGGAGGAAAGAATGAGCAATACAGTACACAGGTTTTAAAAAATATTATTTTTGACCCAACTCCAAGATGTCAAAACTTTTCCTTTTTTTCTTTTCTTTTTTTCCCCTGAGAGTGTGAAATGAAGGACACAATGATGGTGGCCACCATGAAGAAGTGGCCTTTTAATGACTACTAAGAAAACCAAAATGTAGCTGAAAGGTACCACAAAAGCTGCTTCAAAGTACAATCTAATTCCGCTGAGTTCAGCCATCAGATAGATCTGGTAATTGGGAGTTGCACAGAAGTAAGGCAGCACGGTGTGGATAAACTTGTACTTCTTCCCTTCAGTAACAGTAGATGTATTTCACGGACTGTATTAGCACAAACCGTGGGATATTAGAGATCTCTTACTCCTGCAAATAAACGAAGACCCAGTCTTCGCCATAACAAAAACCCAAAAAACCAAACCAAATCAAATCAAATCAAATCAAACCAAACCAAACTAAACTAAACCAAACCAAACTAAACCAAAAACAAACAAAAAACAAACTAAACAAAAAACAAACAAAAAACAAACAAAAACCAGACCAAAAGACAACAACAAAAAAAACCCAAACACAACCAAAAAGAAAAAACAACCCCAGGCAAACTACCTGCATACTCAAAGCTACAAAGGTTTTTTTCCTTTTTTAATTGTGGTCCTGGCTGCATATGGACTCTAGATAATTAGCATCTACTAGATGTTGCTTTCTTTTTGATATTTGCTTCTGTGTCTGGCTGTCATTTTTGTGTGTATTTTCTGACTTTGGCTTTTGCTGTATCACAAAAGTCTCCACAAGTAGCAGAACGACAAATTCAACAAAAAAACAGACCAATTTTCTCATCGATGTGTAATGAAATTAAAGGGCATTGTTTTGTCAGATGAGCACCAAGTCGGAAATAAATCCTTGAGTCTGGGGAAACAAAACGGAGTGCTGTTGGCTTGTGTGTAAATTTATTTTTAAAGCAATAATCAATGTTAATATAACAGCTGGGCTTGCTATCTCGGAGGAGGTTTTACGTTTAGGCAAACCTCAGCAGCGAGGTTCAGCCGGACACCGCGGGTGCCGAGCCCTCCCTCGGGTGAAAAATTCCGTCTCCCGCCCCCGCTGGCTGCCGCCCCTCCGCTGCCAGCGGGGGAGAGGGCGGCTGGGGAGCACCCGAGGGACGGGGCCAGCCCGGGGGGCACCCGGTGGTGCACACACCCCGCCCCGCCCGGCGCACCAGAGATTGCCTGCGAAGAGCCCTCGGGTGACTTGCACCCAGGCTGAGTATCGCGACCTGTCGAAATAGCCCCAAACTGTTATTATCCAAGTGCTAATTTCATCATTTCCGCACCACGAGGCAGTTGCACGGCATGCAGGTGGCCGCGTCGAAAGGGGCAGGAATCTCTGCTTTTTCAGTCATAACTTTCCATTTTAAGAATGCTCACAGTGAGTATGAAGAAGTTGGGTGCACCTGCTCGCCACGGGACA
>NC_135303.1:23164613-23317113 GCF_051311805.1 Agelaius phoeniceus
TGGAAAGGGAAAGGGGAAAGGGGAAAGGGGAAAGGGGAAAGGGGAAAGGGGAGAGGGAGAGGGAGAGGGAGAGGGAGAGGGAGAGGGAGAGGGAGAGGGAAAGGAAAGGGAAAGGGAAAGGAAAGGGAAAGGGAAAGGAAAGGAAAGGAAGGAAGGAAAGGAAAGGAAAGGAAAGGAAAGGAAAGGAAAGGAAAGGAAAGGAAAGGAAAGGAAAGGAAAGGAAAGAAAGGAAAGGAAAGGAAAGGAAAGGAAAGGAAAGGAAAGGAAAGGAAGGAAAGGAAAGGAAAGGAAAGGAGGAAAGGAGGAAAGAAAAAAGAAAAAAAAAAGAAAAATGAAAGGATTTGTTTGCACTCTGTCACGTCTTATTTTACTTTCCTAATGCTGCTGGAGTATCCTTCTGTCTGCACTCTCGCTGAAGGAGCTTGCATTAGTGTAAACAATCCCTGCTTTAAAATTATAGATTAGCACCAGGTTGGGAAGGGGGGGGGGGGGGGGGAGGAAAGAATGAGCAATACAGTACACAGGTTTTAAAAAATATTATTTTGACCCAACTCCAAGATGTCAAAACTTTTCCTTTTTTTCTTTTCTTTTTTTCCCCTGAGAGTGTGAAATGAAGGACACAATGATGGTGGCCACCATGAAGAAGTGGCCTTTTAATGACTACTAAAGAAAACCAAAATGTAGCTGAAAGGTACCACAAAAGCTGCTTCAAAGTACAATCTAATTCCGCTGAGTTCAGCCATCAGATAGATCTGGTAATTGGGAGTTGCACAGAAGTAAGGCAGCACGGTGTGGATAAACTTGTACTTCTTCCCTTCAGTAACAGTAGATGTATTTCACGGACTGTATTAGCACAAAACCGTGGGATATTAGAGATCTCTTACTCCTGCAAATAAACGAAGACCCAGTCTTCGCCATACAAAAAACCAAAAAACAACCAAATCAAATCAAATCAAATCAAACCAAACCAAACTAAACTAAACCAAACCAAACTAAACCAAAAACAAACAAAAAACAAACTAAACAAAAAACAAACAAAAAACAACAAAAACCAGACCAAAAGACAACAACAAAAAAAACCCAACACAACCAAAAGAAAAAACAACCCAGCAAACTACCTGCATACTCAAGCTACAAAGGTTTTTTTCCTTTTTTAATTGTGGTCCTGGCTGCATATGGACTCTAGATAATTAGCATCTACTAGATGTTGCTTTCTTTTTTGATATTTGCTTCTGTGTCTGGCTGTCATTTTTGTGTGTATTTTCTGACTTTGGCTTTTGCTGTATCACAAAAGTCTCCACAAGTAGCAGAACGACAAATTCAACCAAAAACCAGACCAATTTTCTCATCGATGTGTAATGAAATTAAAGGGCATTGTTTTGTCAGATGAGCACCAAGTCGGAAATAAATCCTTGAGTCTGGGGAAACAAAACGGAGTGCTGTTGGCTTGTGTGTAAATTTATTTTTAAAGCAATAAATCAATGTTAATATAACAGCTGGGCTTGCTATCTCGGAGGAGGTTTTACGTTTAGGCAAACCTCAGCAGCGAGGTTCAGCCGGACACCGCGGGTGCCGAGCCCTCCCTCGGGTGAAAAATTCCGTCTCCCGCCCCGCTGGCTGCCGCCCCTCCGCTGCCAGCGGGGGAGAGGGCGCTGGGAGCACCCGAGGGACGGGGCCAGCCCGGGGGCACCCGGTGGTGCACACACCCCGCCGCCCGGCGCACCAGAGATTGCCTGCGAAGAGCCCTCGGGTGACTTGCACCCAGGCTGAGTATCGCGACCTGTCGAAATAGCCCCAAACTGTTATTATCCAAGTGCTAATTTCATCATTTCCGCACCACGAGGCAGTTGCACGGCATGCAGGTGGCCGCGGTCGAAAGGGGCAGGAATCTCTGCTTTTTCAGTCATAACTTTCCATTTTAAGAATGCTCACAGTGAGTATGAAGAAGTTGGGTGCACCTGCTCGCCACGGGACCCCGGGCGCCGCTTGTCTAATCACATCTGCTTTCCGTTTTCAGAAATGCTGAGCGAGGTAGAGGAGAAGAAGAGGGGAGACGGGGAAGGAAGGGGAAAATATGATAGGCAGAAGGAGTGAAGCAGGAGAGAAAAAGAGAGAAAGAAAGAGAACGGGGAGGGAAGGAAGCAAGAGAGATAGAGAGAAAGAACAAAAAGGAGAGATTTCTTTCCAAAAGGAAAGAAAGAAAGAAAGAAAGAAAGAAAGAAAGAAAGAAAGAAAGAAAGAAAGAAAGAAAGAAAGAAAGAGAAGAAAGAAAGAAAGAAAGAAAGAAAGAAAGAAAGAAAAAGAAAATGTTAGCGACCTACAGTAACATTCTAACATGATGATATAGATACATCATTAATCAATAAGATACTAAAACCCCGAACAACAAAAAGCAATATCGTAGTAGATAAACCGGCATGATTTTCTGTTAGAAAATATGACAGAAGGTTTTAAAATAATCGAGTTTTAAAATAAAGATACTTTTACACAGAGGCATGTATTGGTGTTAGTAATTTTCTTCAAATACTCTAGAGATGGTTAGGGCGAATGGTTTGTGGCGACTCCTCGACAGTGGAACCCTCTGTCCAGCTTGCAGGATGATGCTTCGGTGTCTGCACGCCACCCACGACTTGAATTATTTTGCAGAAATAATTCGAACACGACGTAGAAGCTATTTGTTTGTTTGTTGGTTTGAGGGGGTTTTGTCCCTGAGATACCTATAAGTGTGAGAAATAAAAGTGACACTCGATGGGATGGGAGCCGAAGCGGTCATTTAATATGCCCTGCCTTTGTTTAACTGTCTTTGAGAGGAGGATCTAAACACCCGGTAAAGTTTGTTCGCCTGTTTGTCTGTCTGAAGATAAGGGCATTGGAGTTTCTAAGTTTCACGCAAGGCACTGCTGCTGCTATCAAGTAACACTTAAAGCAGCCTATTCGGTTCCCCTTGACAAATCTCCTCGGCTCTTTGGGCGCGCTCGCCCCGCACCCCGGTTGTGCCGTTGCTCTTCACGGTAACACCGAGGAGGCGTTTTGGTGCTTTGCTTGGTTGGTTGGCTTTTTTTGTCTACTTTTTTTTTCGTGAGTCCGGGGTTGGCGAGTCCTGGGGGTGAAAGGCAGGTGCGCGCCGCTCTCCCCTCCACGAATCTTTGCGCACAAACCCACAGCCCGTGGAGTGTTCAGGTGGAATTAATTAAAGTAATTTTTAAAAGGAAGAACAGAGCCGTCCCTTCCGCTGCCGAAGAGGCGTTCCCCCGCGCCTCCCCCGGCCCCGCCGGGCCGCCTCGCTCGCTCCGCTCCCGCTCCCGCTCCCGCTCCCGCTCCCGCTCCCGCTCCCGCTCCCGCTCCCGCTCCCCGCGGCCGCCGTTCCCGCGGCGGGGGCTAGGGGGCGCTCTGCCTCGCCGCACCGCCGCGCGCCGCCTGCGGAGCGCCCCGGACCGGAGCGGCGGGACCGGAACGGGTCAGATCGGGTCGGGTCGGGTCGGTACTGGACGGGGGCGCTGCGCCCTCGGTGCCGCTGTGCACCGCGGTGGGGAAGGCGGGGGGCGAGGTCTCTCCCTTTCACGGGTGCCCTGAACGCGCTGCCTCAGGTCCTGGTGGCGCACGGCTGAGGGCGCAAGTCCGTAGGCTGGGAGTGATGTGCCGCGGAAAAGGCTCTCGGGGACTCGCCTGGCAGGAATACCAACATGTCCTCTGTAATTATCCCTGTTTTCTCTGCCACTAACCAATCCACACAATCGTTATGCATCCCAAACGCAGATGCAAAAAAAATCACGGGCCTTGGATCTTTCTGAGCTATTCTGTGTAATTTTATTACTTTTTTTTTTCAAGGCAAGCGCCAATAGCCGATGTAAAGACTGATAATGCTAAATTGGGTGTGCATGTGTGTGTGAATGTGTGTTTATAATACTTCCAAAAAATCTCCCCTCATCTTGCTCGGGCCCTGTTTTAACCCCATATTTAAAGACTAAATGTCACTTCAGTACGGAAAAAAATATCTTCCTGCAGGACAGATGTTTTAAAAGTTGTTGTGGGACATAACGCCAACAGAGTGAATCAGGCTTCAAACCACCAGTCCTCTGTGGGATCCCCACGGGCGCTGTCACTGCTGTCATTATTGTTAACGCATCAGGGAGGCTACCACAGTTTGCTTCTATCATTCCTGCGAGACTTTAAGGAGAAGTGGTATAAGAGATGGGAAAAAAAAGTAATGGTAAACATTGAATTATGCAGATAAAGCATGATTGGGATGCTACTGAATTGCTTGTTTAATTTTCTCAGAAACGTGGTAGCTCCTTTCTCAGTGGGATGAATCCGAAGGAGTTGGAGTGGCCTAATTGATAAACTTTACTAGCGATTTTGGGTGGCATTATTCAGATTTGGTGCTGTGGGATCTTTGTGGTGTCTCCCTCTCTCTCTCAATAGGTGTTACACTGTAACTAGGAGGCGCTGAAAACGTCAGGCAGAAAACCTACGACTTGATCAGTTCCAAACCGCACACGCACACACACGCGCGCACACGCACACACACGCGCGCACACACATACATAAAATCTGCTACTGTTGCAAGCATATGTTACAGATTAAGCTAAGCAAATGGCTCTAGTTTTGCTAGGCTGAAAGTTGATAATGAGAATTTATATGTTGAAGAGTTTGGCTCTTTTTCTAACTTCAGTTACTTACATGCTAACACATCCCTTCTATTTTTCCAGGAAATTAGAAAAAAATTAAAGAAGTCTTCTAAATTTCATCCAGCTGGGAAGAGAGCCGTGACAAGTGCCCTTCTACCGAAGCTGTGCCTATCCTGAGCTTTGAATTTCTCGCCAGCGAAGCTCGGCCACATAATCGTTTCAGGGAAGAACTAGCAGAGGGCTCGGAGCTTCCCCACTCGCCCCGCGTCCCAGCCTCTCCCGCCGTGCCCAGGCGGTGCGCGGAGGCCAAGGCACACCCCTCTCCTTATCGCGGGGTGTCACGCCAGAAAGACGAGAAACCCTTTTCCCGAAGCATTGTCAGCACCGCAGGAGTTTGGATTTGTTTTCCTTTCCCTTCTTTCTCGTTCTTCCGCAGCACAAAAATCTTCACGGCAAGGTTACTTAGTGCCCCCTACGCTGACGAGGAATATTACGGCGACTAGTGAACTTTCAGGAGGAAGGCTACGTCCTAAGCTCCCTCTACACTTTGTTTCCTGCTCTCAGCCCCCCTGAGCAGAGGGCCCCGCTGCTCCCCTAGGACGGGAGATGCGCGTTCGGAGCCTCCCAAGAGGCGCCTCGTGTCGCCACCCGGCGACAGGACAAACCCCGTCGCTGTCGCGCCTGGCCCCCGGAGCCGTGCTGGGGCTGGGGCCGAGCGGGAAGGGGTGGCGGGTCTGTCAGCAAGGTAGCGGGGTGTAGGGGATCCGCCAGGGATCAGGAACGCGCAGGGACTCTCCTCATCCGCCTCCTGCTTCCCCCCACCCCGAGCAGGCGGCGTGGATGTGACACTGACAGATGGCCGAAAGACAGAAAAAGTAATTTTTAGCGACTTTGAAAGGTTACGGGAAGAGAGGACGAGGGGGTCTCCAGATTCCTCCTAGGGCTCGGGAAGATATGTTCATTTTTCCAAAGAGACAGCGGCAGGAGAAAATCTCCCAAAGGGAAGATAAAAAACATTTGCTCTGCTTGTACAGGAAACTTTCTGTGCTCCCCGGGAGAAGGGAAGCCTGGAGGGGGAGAAGCGCGTTTGAGCTACGCTTTCCCTTCCGCAGAGCTCTTTCCTTTCCGAGCCCCGCTCGGGGCTCCGCGTGGGACCCGGTCCATGGTCACGGCCACGAGGGGCGAGCGGGAAGGGCAGGGAGGGCGGGAAGGGCGCCGGCCGCGCCTGCCCCACCGGCTCGGGAAAAGAGCCAGGGGCGAACACGGTGCTGGGAAGAGAGAGAATAATAGAGATCTTTAAAAAACCAACTCACCCCCAACACTTAAATCCTACAAACTACTAAAAGCATACAACTAAATACAAGCAGTTAAGGTAAAAATCAAAGAACTTGGGGCAGAACTTAAGGAAGCTTCAGCATTTGCACTTTCTTGCAAAACTCTCAAGATAGCTCTAGGCTTGCTGGAGATCTGGAAGCTTTTTTCACAGCACAGAATGGAAGATAGCTCTCTTTCCACCTAATCTTAAAAAGGAAATAACACAAAAATCAATAACAAAAGCGATCATAACGATAATAGTAATAACAACAATAACAATAATTAAGTAATAATAAAAACAAAAAAGGGAAGGAAGGAAGGAAGGAAGGAAGGAAGGAAGGAAGGAAGGAAGGAAGGAAGGAAGGAAGGAAGGAAGGAAGGAAGGAAGGAAGGAAGGAAGGAAGGAAGGAAGGAAGGAAGGAAGGAAGGAAGGAAGGAAGGAAGGAAGGAAGGAAGGAAGGAAGGAAGGAAGGAAGGAAGGAAGGAAGGAAGGAAGGAAGGAAGGAAGGAAAAGAGAAAAAAGAAAGACAGGGAGGAAAGGAAAGGAAAGGAAAGGAAAGGAAAGGAAAGGAAAGGAAAGGAAAGGAAAGGAAAGGAAAGGAAAGGAAAGGAAAGGAAAGGAAAGGAAAGGAAAGGAAAGGAAAGGAAAGACAAATCTAGGAGAATATTCAGTGCTGTCAAATATTTCGCGTGGGAGAAGGGCTTTGGTGCAGGCGTCTCCCTCTGTATCGAAATTCCTAGCGAAGGACCCCGCGCTGTGGGAAGTGGGGGAGTGGGTTTGTGTAGCCAAAACAAGCCAGAGCCTCCCGCAGCGAGACCTGTGGTTTCGCACCACAGGTACCGCCGGTGTCTCCGCCGCGGTTGCCGGCCCCGAGGGCATCCGCACGTCCTCCGTCCGGCCGGAGTTGATGGAGGCTCCTATCGGGCCAGGGGAGCGCTGGCGTTACCCCGAGATCAGCCCTGGCGAGCCCCGAAACGACAGAGGGACGGCGGCCAGCAGCGGCCGCAGGACTGCGGGGCGGCTGGAGGGAGCAAAGGGATTCCCGGCGCCCGGCCCCTGCGCCCCACCCTGCGTGGCGAAACCAGAGTCGCGGGGGCCCATGAGGAACCCCTTCCATAGCCAACACCTGCACGCCGGGGCCGCGGGAGCGATGCTCCGTGCTCCCTGGAGCAAGGAAGAGTAGGGAAAACCTTGTGCGTGGGGTCCGGGCCCCGTCGGGGCGCACAGACCTGACACAGCCCCAGCATCCCTGGTTCCTCCCTGCCACCCCGGAGAAGTGAGCCGGGAAATTAACATTTTCCTCCTTTTTTTTCCTCTTCCCTTTGTCCGGAAACCGCAGGCGAGCGAATAGTTATTCCCCAGCTGGCCCCATGACTTAAGGTATGTCACGACAGCCAAGTGGCCGAGCAGTGGCGTGATGTCCCCCTCCACGACCCCCTCCCCCGCCGAGAGGGGCTCCGGGGGATCTCCCCGGCGGAACGCGGCGGTCTAGGCACTCCTGGAGATGGTAGTCGGGGCTGGGCACTGCCGGGCACTGAGCCTTCCCCTGGGGGCCGTGAGGGGCCGCGGGGGGCGCGGGGCCCCCCGAGCCAGGAGCGGGCGCTGTCCTTGGTGCTGGGCCCGCCCCGAGAGCCGCCGGGCGCTGCCGCCACCTGGAAAGGGCGGGTTGGGAGCGCCGAGACTCCCTGGGAAGAACGGCATCCTGCTCCTTGGTGTCTGCCCCACCACGCCGCCGCCTGTCGGGAACCGTCCTGGCTTTGATCACAGCACCTACTTAGTGGCGTGGGGAGCCCACGGAAAACACTGCAATAAGCACCCTCTGTGCTTCTTGCTCGCAGTTCTGTACCCCCCTTTCCGGACCCCCCTCCAAGAGGATACATACTAAATTGGGAGAAAGTACAAAGGAAACGATTTATAATCCAAACAGCCATCACCATACAAAAAACCCCAAACAACCCCAAACAACAAAATACCCCACCAACACCTGAAAGACCTATCAAGAAGTGTATGAGAGGTAGATTTCCCCTCAGCCATTGGCAAAATTGGCAACACCTGGCTCAGTGCAAACAGACACATCAGTGTTTGCAAGTTCCTGGTGATGTTAGGCCCTTTCTCCACAAACCATAGGCAAGCAGGCCTGGACACTATATTATGGGGTATGTTAATTTTGTACCTGCTTGTTGTGGGGAGACATGGAGGACCCTCCACATCACGGGCTTTACTATAGGAAACATAATTTCTTGGCAAGGTGATTTGGAAGGAGAAAGCCAAAAGCAGTCCCAGAAGGATGGGAGATGAACAGGAAGCTTACTTATGTGATTGTAGCAGAGATAGCACTTTTAAAGAAGACAGAATCTGGAGACAGCCCTTTACCAGGCATTAGGGGATTAGGTAGGGCATGAGCAAAGAGAAATGGAAATGACAAAAGAAGATGACCTAGGCCTCTCCTCAGAGGGGTCAGCTCTCCCCTGTGCTGCAATTCAGTGGGAAATAACTGATGCTATTGTCTCCACTGGGACAAACCAGCCTGCAGACCAATCTTCTGTGAATATTCATATTTACTTGACTCCAGAGGAGGAATACAGACAGTGTGGAGGGGTAAGATGCTTCAGAGTGGGTTCTCCTCTCTCTTTGGGTCTCCCTGGAGAAAGTGAACAGCGTTGGGCAGACCCTGTCCCTGCATCTCACAGAACCCCATGATAGCAGTAAGACAAGGGGGTAAGGATGTGTGTTTTAGCACTGCTTTTATTTCCCACTCATGTTTCACCTTCTTCCTCCTGCAAGGTGAGGAGGTGCTGCGAAGCTGGTGTCTGCCTGGAGCAGGTGTTTGGAGATCACTCAGGAGTCAAATGTGAGAAGTTGAACTTCCCAGGTGCTAGTCTGTGCTGGGAACCCATTTACCCCTGGAAGGCTTCTGGAGTTGATGCTAAAGTCAGAAAAATGAAAAAAAGAAGCCACAGATAAGATAGCAGAAGGGCTTCTCTCCAGGTTCTTAACCCACACAACACACACTCCTTCCTTCCCAGGTACTGCTCTTCCCACCATGGGCTCAGAAGATCACGGAGGGCCATGCTACTTGAAATAGGCCTCTTTATAAAAGTTTATTCTTCCCAAGAGCTTAGAGGAACCCAACTGCAAGGCAGCAACCTATGCAAACTTCTACCAGTACAGTTACAGCTTGAAGCCCATAGAAGCTTTTGGGGTTTTTTCTGGGTTGTTTGCAGTGAAGTGAAGTGTGGGTGGCATGTCCCCTGGGATAGGTGCTGCTCACCTACACTTCTAAGAGGTCCTCCTGTACTTTGTGTGAATTATTATATTGCACTATATAATATTTATTATATTTATTATATTGTATTAAATTGACTTTAAAAAAGAGGTAGACCTCTCTAGCAGTACTAGTGTGGATGGAAGAGGAGGATATGGGGGATCTTCACTGATCTTCCAGTCAGTTCCCATCCCCAGGTTCTTTCCTCCTCATAACATTTTGATTGAGAAGGAAACTTGGAGTATGTATGTCCTAACCGGAGCGTGTGGTTATTGTGCAGCTGATAGACCAGAACAAATTCTGCAGCCCAAGAAAGAGTTTTCTACATATACCATATATCTGTATCTTTATACAGGGATAACACCCAGCTGAAACAATGAAACTGCACAGAATGAATAGAATTAAACCCACTGGTCACTATGGGCTTGATGAGAGAGGGGGTGATTGTATTTTTTACATTTGACCAATTTTTTTTCTTTTAGTTTAATTTTTTGATTGTCACAATTTAAATGACATTACTTAGAATGGCAAAATTTAGAGATGCAGTAAATCTTCTTGTCTGAATCCACTTTGAAATAAGAATGCTAGTGGGTTTGAAATCCAGATCTACGAGCTAATCTCTAGTTTTCCCTTCAAATGGAATTCAGCTACAAAGAGCTTGGAAAGATTTTGCATCTATTCAGGAGGCACATCTTTAATTTTCTGAGGAGCAAAAAATCCACAAGAAACTTCATATAGCTCCTTAGGTTTTGCTTAGCATATGTGATAAAACATTGATTGTTGCAGTTTGGTGACCCATGAAATTTGGGGGTTAGTTTTCTCTTCAGACCAGAGCATATAATTATGCAAATAAAGAGCTGTCACTGATCTAGTGAAATACTCTCTAACACATGCAATCCAAAATGGAACAGAAAAGTGAAATTTGTGGTATTATGATGATACAATGATAAATGACATCTCCTTTCAAGTTTTTATAGAAGTACATTTTTCACACTTTGTCGAGTACATCAACATAATGCGGACGCACACACACATGCACACACACACACATCCCTGCGAGATCGAGATATCCATGAATGCGTGCAGTCACACACACACACATGCATCCTTCCACTCTGTAAGATAGCTCTACCCTGGTGTATGAGGGATGTACACATTTCTTGGCAGGTTATTTTTGGTTTGGTTGACTTGAGAATGGTGCAATATGTGGCTCCATGCAGTTTTAGATGTGACACTTTTCATTTGTACTTCTGAATGAAATTTCTAGAGGGGAGAAATACTCCACTACCCACAGTAAGTGATGTTTCTCAGAGACAGAGGAAAAATGCACATTTCCATGAAAAGCAGCGGCTTCTTCTGAGTCTGGGAGAATCACACCGTGAGAACTGTAACTGTAACCAGTGCGCTGCCATGTATGCACAATGAAAGTGAGGGATATCTTTGCTTCCCCCCTGCCTTTTTTCTTTCTTTTTCCACACAACCCTACTGTGTTTGGGGGCCTGCTGGCTGTTTTCTGCTAGGAACATTTCTTTCTTATTCTCCATTCTTGACAACGAAGCACTGCTTTCATTGGTACATGGCTTTAACGGCAGCATTTTGACTTGGACAATGGTGTGCAAACCTTTTGGGTGACAAGGAGCTGGGAGTTTTCCTAGATCCTGTTGTATGGTTGGTTTTGTTGGTTTTCTGTTATTGTTTTCCATTTGGGGGTTTGTTGTGTTTTTGGGCTTTTTTTCTGTTCACTTTTGAACTCGTAGCTCCAAAGCTACCTAGGGCAGACGCTGGTGCACCATGTCACACGTCAGGGAGCTTTGCTGTGATGAAACCAGGAGGAGGGTGATGTCAAACCTCTGTCTCCTAAAGACATCATGGCCTGAGGGGCCAGTGGTGTGCATCTTTAAAAACATCAATCCAAAGGAATAGGCTAAATCAACACTCATCCCTCCTTAGTGTGCTGCAGGGTTACCATTGTCACCTTTCCATGCGACACTAATGTGGTGGTCCATGCTGGGATACTCCCACAGCTTCCTCTCTTTCTGCAGACCATGCACCCTCTTCATCTGAGGCTGCAAACACTGCCTCCTCCATCTCTAACCCACATCCCCTGCAAAAGGCCCTCCCCAAAAACTAGTCAAACTTCTCCCTTGGTGTAACTTTATGGTTTCATGCTTCTGAACAGTAAAGGGGACAGGATGGTGTGGCCCACTTGGCTATGTGGCTTCCTATGGATGATGTGGAGTGTGTGGAGAGAAGCCCATGCTCATGTGGGCTGAGCCACAGGGCTGGACATGCAGCCCACTCCATGGAACAAATGAACCTCAACCCCCTCACACCTTCTAGCCCCAACCCTGCAACCATATGGGGTCCTGTTTGCAAACACACTTGCCCCCCCTGCATGTATTCTGAGGTTGGTGGAGCTGCTGCCCATGCTGCCCCCACCGTACCCACCAGAGACAGAGGCTTCTGTGGAACTCAACACAAGGACACAAAGTGTGCAAGAAGAAGAGAGCATATTTATTTTTTGTTCATTGCAAGCAGAGCAGTACCAGTGGTGAGGATCCCCTCTGCTCTGCAGCCCCCCCACAGGAGCGATAATGTGAGCTGGGCCCAGGGCACAGTAAAGAAAAAATTTTTAGAAAATGATAAGCATTACAGTAAAAATGTAGTTTGTTTCTCATCAACAGTTAAAAAAATAGATCTGCTCCTCCAATATTTGGGCACCCTAGAGAGTCCATCTCACTTCTACAGAGATGGAGAGTGGCAGGTCTGGTGTGTGCATGTGCAAACTTCCCTGGCCTCTGCATCTTCCCTGGCTGCAGGATGAAGCACGGACAGCCAAACCACACCATGTAAACTCTTGCCTTGTCCCTGAACACACAGGATCCAGGGGGCTAGGGTGGACACGGACCTGGGGAGGGGGGGTTCTAGACCCTGGCGGGGGGGGTGAGGCTGGCCACAGGCAGCAGCATCCTCTGATTGGGAGTGAAGGCAGAGACTGGATGCCACAGGAATATGGGCACAGTACTCTCACTTCAGCAACAGGCTCCCCTCCAAGAAGAAAATCCTCCAGGCACGCCTTGCTGCCAGTATGAGCAGGTACGGATGGATGCAAGCACTCTAGGTGCTGAGAGCCCCCCACCTGGAGGATTTAGGCCCAAACCCAGCTGGGTTTGCCTTTACACCTCACTATGAGCATTTCTGCTTTTGCTCCGTGGCATAGAAGGGTTACCCCTGCTTTGGCATTGTCTTTTAATGCTCCCCACCACCACTTCTGGCCCCCAGCTGTAGGATTGGTTTGACACACTGCGTAGGAGAGGGCGGGATTGGGTCCAAAACTCATGTCTAAGTGGCACCTCCTTGCCACTAACAGCATCAGAGGCGAGGTGGGCATGGCCATTAAAGAAAGGACAACTTTAATTCAGTATTATCAACACAATAGGAGCTTAATTAGAGTGCTGGCTCACTGGGCATGCCATCAAGCACATCTTTTCCCTTAGTTTTAGTGCAGAAAACCTGCCTAACACCACAGTTATGGCTACAGCCACATACCCCCTATGCATGGTGTGAAATCCCTACACAGAGTGCCCTGCTGGCCAACCTTTGTCAGAGAGACTGGAAAAGTGAGGAGGAACCTGTGAGTTTAGGGAAAAGGGAATAATCATGGGATGGCAAGTCATTACAAACTCAGCATACGAAAATGGAAGCATTTTTGAGTTTAAAAAGAAACAAAAAGAATATGCAGTGTGTCTTTTTTTCTTTTTCTGTCATATTTCACAGTGTGATCCAGCCTGTTAATGAATAGGCATTTTTTAAAGTAGAGCTTTCCAAAGGAAGAGAAGATCTACAGATAATGCTGTTGATCTAGCAAGAGAAAATCTCTTCAACAACAGAGCCTTTCTAGAATTCTGGGCCAAACTTCTTGGACACTCTTGCCAGCAGAAAAATGACGGAGTTAGAAGTCAATTCCACTTGGTCCCAGAGAAAGGGAAGGCTACTAGGTGTAAAATCATAGGCTGGTATGAGTTAGGTCCATCTTTTAGAAAAGAGTAATTTGTATTTTGTTCTGTCTCAAAATAGAAGGAAGCTGCAAAATATCCTGCAGGCAATAGGACTGCGAAGAAGCTGTTAAATTCTGGCATCAGCTTGGTGCAGGGCTATGTCAGGGCAATTAGAGCTGCACCATGCTGCACTGTGCAGTACCACTGTCAGCCTTAATCTGCACACTGATGGGCAGCACAAAATCCAAGTTACAGCCCACAGGAAGCACAACCAGTGAACCCATATTGCTTTGACAGTTGCACTCATCTAGAAATAATGCAAAACGCTATTTAGATGTATACATCACGACCCTGTGCTCTAGGAAGAAAACAATCTAATGAGGGGGTGGGAGACTCCTTGCAGAAAACAAGCAGCAAAGACATTGGTGGTGGTGGAGGTGGGGTTTTTTCCTCCCCTCCTTTTAGAATTCTTCGTATTTTATCCTGTTGGAGCGCCTTGTTGGGGTTGGTTTCACCAAGCTGTTCTTCGCCTTTACAGCCTCACTGAAGAATTTGAAAACAGATGGAAAACTCTTCCAAGAAGTTAGTTCATGGCGTTCTGTACCTGCAAAATACAAAGGTGACAGTTTGACTAGGGGTCGTTCTCTGACCTGCTGGGTGTTCACAGGATAAATGCTCTGTAAAATGTAAAAATGCAAAACTCACAGAGGACACCCAGCTGCTGCAGCTGGTCTGGAGAGAGCCTGGGAAGGGTCAGAGCTGTCCTGCTGCTGAGCTCTGGGGCAGCTGACAAGAAAAACTGCACACACAAGCAGGCAGACACATGCACAAACATACATGTATGCACATGCATAGCCACCCACATCACAATCAGAGGTCCTCAACATGTCTCGTATCTGGGAAAATAAGGTCTCAAAGCACTCTGCTAATAAAAGGTCACTGAAGCACCTCACTGATCTGGCCTACCTTGGGAAAAAGAAAGTGTCTACTTTTCAGACATACTTTATATTATTTATTTTTCATTTTATACTGCTTCTAGCCTGGCATATCTGTTTTCAAGTGAAAGAGAACACTTGATCTGAACTACATCTCATGCATCATGAAGGCATCCTTTGTGCACCTGCTCCCACAGATAATATTGAGACAGTAAAGTGGACCTTTCCTATTTGTATCTTCCCTTTGCACACAGATTTATCTCTGTATTTTATTTTGCTGCATGCTTCTATTGTTTTGCAAGTGCCTTCCTCAACACATTTGCTTTATTTAAACAACCACACTCCCTCCTCCTTCCCCCCCACAACCAACCCCCAAAACAAAACCAAGACAATGGAGATAGGCAGCCAAGGGGTGTGAAAAAGTTGGGACCTCTTCCTGGGTAACCCAATTATGCAGAGATGCTGCCTAGTAGTCTTTGGATCCTGGGCCTCTGTTTGATACTTTAACATTGCTAATGATAATTCTTTAGTCTGTGATAGTAGGTCATTGCTATGGTTACTCTACAATGGTGCAACACTTCACTTTCCCCTTCAGCTATTCGTTGAGACCCAGCAACCACATTTGTTGCCTAGCAACAGTTCTGTGACAGTTTCACAATCTGAGAGTGACAACAATGAGGGACACAGTGGCCACAGCCTGGCAGGTGGAAAGGGATGCAATCCAGGGTGGATGATGGTCCCTGCAGGACATAGGGTGGCCATCAGTACCTGGGGATATGAGATAGCTGCTCTGGCATGGCATTTCCTGCATTCCTAGCTTCACATCCCTGTCAGGACCCTCTAGGCATCCATCCATGGAGCATCCTTGGTGGGCTGACACCACCCCCCCCCCCCCCCCCGCAAAAAGTCTTTGATGGAGGCACTACCTGCCACATTGCACATCCCTGCACCCTCAAAGGCAGCGATCACACAAGCAAAGCAACCCTCAAAAAAGCCCTCTCTAGAAAGACACTACTTCTCACACAAAGAGATGTTTTCGTACAAAGAGCATCCATGTCACATGCACACACAGATTTTCCTCTCCCTCTTCATATTCATTGTACAGAGACAACTCATGACATCTTCCAGAATTTTCCCACATCCTCCTTTAATACAAATGCTTTCCACCTTTAAATTCACCCATCATTGTAGAAATTATTTTTGCTGAGAGGTAGTCCATCTTATCAAGTGCTGAACTTGGCAGTGCTGTGTTGAGTTGGGCTCCATGATCCCAAGGGTCCTGTCCAACACAGAAGTTTCTCTAACTCTGTCCTGCAGGTGGCTTTCAATACAGATCACCTATCCCATCCCCTGTAAGACTCCTCATAGCAATACTCCTCAAGAATTGTTCCCCACCCGGGAAACACAGAAGTGGCCCAACACAGCGGGAGGATAAAGCTTCCTTTCTAGCAAAACCTGCAGCCTAACAGACACGTCCCTGAGGTTATGGCTTGGCTTGGTATACTGTGACGGCCCACTGCCACCATGCACACAAAAGTCATCTACCAAAGCTGATTTTATGGAGGGACAGGCTGTCCTAACACACTGTAAGGACACTCCTGCACAGTGGTTTCACCTCCTTCCCAGCATATGGTGAACACATCTTCGAGCCCTGAAGGCAAAACATCTTTCCATGTGGCTTTCTGGTCCCTACACAGATACCTCCCACACAAACACATCTTTCTCACTTCCGCCTGTCTGCATTCTCCATCTTGATTGTAATAGTCATCATTAATATCCAGTGGATTAAGATGAAAATATAGGCTGTCAATAATATGGGTTTTTTTCCCTTTTGCCTTTTTCAACAACCTTCCTCCTCTGTAAAAGGGTCATCCAGAAATAAAAAATGAGAAAACAAAAACAAAAACAAACACAAAACAAAAAAAGCCAAGACAAACAAAAAAATGAGTAAGTTTCTGAAGCCTCCCTGTGTCTTTCTTCATCCTGCCTTCTCCCATGCACTTTCCTCATGTTCCCAAGAGACATCATACTCACATTCACTAGTGTTACTGAAACTGATTAACCTACAGCTTTCCTGTGGCAACTCCTCTCAACCCACTCTTCTCAAAAAACAATTCAAGCTTTGAGTCTAGAGGGACTCAATGATTCAGCAGTCTAAAGCAATTTTAACACTCCCTATTTTCCTTTTCCTAGTAACAATCTTACTGGCAGATGAACAATTTCCCTGGTGATAAAATCACTACAATGGATATTTAGTTTCCAGGATTATGATGATTCTTTGCTTGATTAATATTGCAATAAGAAAAGCTTGCTAAGTATCTGCCTTGGACCTTTACAGTCATTTCTAAAGGTCAAATTTTGCCCTCACATATTCACATTTAACTACTAATAAAGAGAGACCTCTAAAAATTTAACATTGCACACACTGTGCATTTATGATTTATATACCAAAGGCTTGGAAAATTCAACCAAAGCAAGTGGAATTATGTCCTAAGGGTGACAACAGATTTTAGCCATAAGATTTTTGCCAGAGGAAAAATACCATTGACGACTGCAATCTCAATTGTGTATTTAGTAGTACACAGATCTAAATTAAATGCATGAACAGCCATCTATTTCTTAACAGAAAGAATAATTTTTAAGAGACAGACAATAAGAAGCAGTTGTTCTAAAGCCAAGGTCCTCTGAGACAGATATTCTTAGTGCTCACTAATTTCAACAGCCGTGATGATAAACTATGATTCAATATATTGTATTAATTGATGGCTGTTACACAGCATGTAGTGATTTCAGATATTAGCTCTTTGAGAAATCTTAGAAGCATGCGGCATGGAAAAGATATAAAAACCCTGTTAAGTGTGGGAAACCACAAGAATACTCTAAAATATGCGAAGGCAACAATTGCAGAACAAAAAAGTATAAATCTCTCCTAGTCCCAGCTCCACAGAAATAAATGACAGAAACGTCAAAAAGCAAACCAGCCTCCCACTTGCCAGCATGAAGAGATGTAGAGAGAAATGAATATATATTTTAACAAGTGCATAACATCATTGGAAAGGAGCTCCAAAAAGATGGTGGAACCATTAATGTATGAGGTGAAATGAGTAATGACAGTAAAACAGTGAACAAGTTCCAGAATCAATTTACCAAGTACCATAAAAAGATATATAATTAGAAATAATGAAGACTTGACAATACAGCTGTTGATACAAAAAAACAGGTAAGGGAATACTTTTAAAAATTCAATATCCAAATTATCAGGTCTGGATGACATGCATATGTGGGTCTTCAGGGAATCAGTTAATGAACTTGCTGGACTACTGGCAATTATTTCTGAGAATTCATGTACACTCAGGTTGGCACCAGAGGACTGAGGTGGGAATGAGAAGAAAAGAAATTTCTAATTTGAGAAAAGGAGGATTAATTGAAACTAACTACCACACATAAAATTCATGTCTGAATACCGGTAAAGAAAGGGATCAACATTATAAAAAATCACAAGCACCTCTAGGATAACAGCAGACACAACAGGCTCAAATTTGACAAGAATAGATAAAACCCAAACTCAATTGAATAACAAAAATCAGCAGGTGAGAGACTTATCCACTGCTGTGTTTTTGACATAGGTCAACGTGGCAGCCTTGAGGCAGTGGGAACCAATGTAATCACTTAAAATGGATTATGACCCTCACTGCTCACTATGGTCACTCCTACCTCTCACTTGCAAATTAGTTGCTTTATGCCAGTCAAGGGGCCCGCAAACACTTGAGATCTACAGTACTGCAGCTCCCAAATATGTGCTGCCATACCTGCACTGGCTCTAGCTGCCAGCAGCATGTCCACCGGCAGTACACATCACATCTCTACAGGGTCCAGACTCAGCATCTTGTCTCATATCTCATCTCATCCCATCCCATCTCACAGATGTCGCGTTATGTCTTTCCCATTGTACATCATCTTGGACTCTAGAAAATGGGCACTGGCACACTTTTGGATTAGTGGTTAAAGCATTTGAGAAGACAAATAATAAGTAGTAATATGGGGTTGGAAATATACCTGTGAAGTCCCAGAAGGATTGGTATTTGGGCTCAAGTCTTTTAAATGTGGTTATTAGTCACCTGAAAGAATACTGAGAATATAGATACAGAATACAGGAATAGCATATTGAATAGGAGATAGTACAAACATAAGAAGGAACAAAGAAATAATAATCAAAAGGGCAGCCTAAATGGGTAGGAAAAACAGGGAAGAGGAAAAGCAAAGACTGAAACTGGGAATGGTGCCTGCAGGGGTGTAATGCAATATGACTATGTGAATGATCCTGATGGCCATTTGCATACACGCATGCAAAGGCACTTTCACTGTCTTCCCTTTCCACTTCCACTCAGGAAAAACAGCTCTTCACCTAGCAAGGCTGAAAAATTCCTCCATCTGAAAGCAGAGTGTCTGGAGAGAGAAGAGCTCTGCAATCACCATAATTCGCTCTTGCAGAGCGATTACTGGCTGTGCAGGACAAAGGTGCCCTCCTACAGTGCCTGCCCACTGTGTCAGACAAAAGCCTCCTCCCGCGGTGCTCAGAAGATGCACAGCACAATGGTGGCCCCCCACTGCGTTTACAAGATGTGTGGGACAAAGGTTTCCTGCTGCACAGGAGCTGTGAGAGATCTTCATACATGCCTTAATGCTGAAATATTTCTGCAGAGAAAAGTTTCCAGGTTGAAAAGCTTCTCCACAGATACTAGCCACAGGGCTGACCTCAGGTCTGCTTCTCTAAGTGACAGCTCATTGCTAAATAGCGCGGGCTTCAAAATGAATTAAGGGTGTTCCACGCCTTGGGGTTTAGTCCCCATTGGGATGGAGAATTCTGCTGCTCTTCAACAAGGTCTTGCTCAGCAGAGAGTTTGCTCCCTGTGATCATGATCTACGCTGAGACCCTGTCATGCTGCAAAATGCCAATGCGAGTAGCTTAGCCACCTTGTCTGTAGACAGGTTGCTTTTACATTTATGATTCAAGCTAGGTATCTAAAAGGCACTCAGTCTTATCAGAACTTGATTCAAATGGTTCGGAGGTTGAAATATAGACTTTTGTAGGCATTTGCAGGAATGAAACACTTTAAACATTATTAAACATGAAAAGCAACACAATTAATTTGTCCTTTATAGGTAAACTAACAGATAAGCCAACTCCATTTGGCTGCATAGACAAGTGTGACAGACCTTTCAGAAAGGATTTTTTCTCCTGAAAGTTATAAATCAATGGAAATTTATTTCTTTCTTTATCATATTATCCACACACACATTGAAGAACTTCTTTAATTATTAGGTATTGAGTTCTGTAGCAATATAACAATACTGTTCAAATATGCACTTAGGTGTGAATAAGAGATGCTACCTGCCTGTCCTGCATTCATCTTTCCGTATGCTTACAATTTACTTCATATCACAAAGCTATTTCTGAACAGGAATTTCAATTTTTTACTCTCCAGTAAATCAGATACTATCAAATATGACATAACAACTTTTAATTCGTAGGGTTTCTCTACTTAAAATTCCTTCACCCTGTTGATCTGCATGGGAAGAAATTAGTGTGTCTTTTTGACTGTTTTGGTCTACTGATGTAAATATCCAGGTCTCAAACCCCAAAACAGAAGAAGCTCTCAGAGCATCCCCAGTAAAGCTAACAGAAAAGGAGATAAAAAAAAATACATCTTGCCTAAAATCATACAATAGTTCTGATTAGGAAAATGAGAGCTTCTGGAAAAATTGTGAATGAGTCCATAAGCTCAAGAACATTGAGATTCAATGACCTCAGGAGTTTTTAAGCAATTCTAGATGTCACAACGGTAAAGAAAGATTAAAAACTTAGGCAAAATTAAGATATAAGCTAAACACCAATTAATGAAATGAAAACAGTAATTTCTGAGGGGACATAAAAAAACTCAACCTCAAAACAATCCCCAAACTTTGATGTGTTTAGTTTGGCTAAGAAGTAATCGTTTGTGTAGTCATGGACATGATAATAATCTGAAAGTAACTGTAGGGAAATGAATTCTTTGGAGAAGCCAAGAGGGAAGAAACAGAACCATTTGAAGACATGAAATACAGCTTACTAAGTGGGCTTAGACACACAATAAAATGGTTAAGACTCAATATAAGAAAAATCATAGCAATGCTGGAAACTAGACTACACACACTGAAGAAATTTTTTACTTAGTTATTATCTACTGTGACACAAAGCAGTTCTTATTTTTGTTGGACACTTATTATCTATAATAATCTTCAGTGGGATGATAAAAACAGAGCAACAAGCATCCTACCAAGAAAAAAGTTCACCTCTGAACTCCCATTCTTGCAATTCGCTTTTCTTCTACTCCTTGTTTACAACACACCAACTTCCCACAAGAAGCAAGTGATTAAAAACAGTAAAAAAATTTTTGTAAATTTCTCTTGTCCTCTGAGCAACAAGATGCAAAGATCCAGACAAAAACTCATTGCAAGCAAGGTCTGCAAAGTAGGAAAGAGATAGGAGTTCTGACATGACCATCATTATTTTTCACTACTCTTCATTTAACATTAAGGGCAGTCCTACGAGCACAGGTCATTTGTTTGTTCCTCTACATGTGAACTGGCCAAATAAGTGAAACTTGTGAGGTCATTCTCTCCCAAGCACAGGTTACCAAAAGTTACTCTGGTTCACCAGAGTCAAGCAATTTTCTTTTGAGTATACATTAAAAAAGGTAAAGATGGTGTCTGAACAACATTCTCAGATACAGCAATTTCCAATGCAATAAATTTTTGCAGGAGAGCAAGCCATTTCCTTGAAGAAGAGATCCAGTAAAGATGTGTGCAATATTATGCAACCATAGATTTTAAAACTCATGTTAAAATGGTGTACCATGCAGAGAGAAGGTAGGGTTTGAAGTTGTATTTATATTGGTAGATGTGTTCACATCTCTACTGCTATCTTTATCCCTATCTCTATACAATCTTCATATATCTATCTCCATCTATATAGCATGTATATCAACAGCACTGTCTGTCTGTCTGTCTGTCAATCTATCCCTCCATCTATCTATTCATACCTGTAACTTCACCCTTACTGTATGTAATTCAAGTATAAAAATTCCTTACCTGACAATTGCGAGGTGGGATACTCAGGTTACATCTTACAAAGATATTTTTGGGCTAAGAACATACCAATGGCAGGTGCAGGATCTCACCAATGGAAATTAAGAATAGGTTAGACAACCATGTCTTAGGAATATTATGGGTATAGCTGACCTCACCCTGGGAAATATAGACAAATTAAGTAACTTCCCGAGTTTCTTTCTATCCAAACTTGTTGCTTCTGTGACTTCATTGGCTTTATCTAAGCAACATCTAAAATTGATTGTATTAGCAAGGTACTTCACAGTAGCTCTGAAGCATTTGAATAATACACGTTAGTGAGACAATTTCTTAAATGCCCAAGAATATTTTCTATCATGAATTAGGGAAAACATCTATATAAAATTGCAAGAAAGAGCACAAATAAAGTAGCTAGCATTTGAAACAATTATTTTCTCAACTAGGAGGAAGTTGGCTTTTAAATAAAGGAAATTTCGACTTGCTCAGAACTCGTCACTTTATGAGAGAACTTACAACCACAAGACTTCTTGGGTGAAACCACTGAAAACCAACTGTTCAAGCCTCACAGCTTCCACAGGTTATAAACCTGAAAAATACTAATATACCTGACAGATCTTAACACGCTGCAGCATGATGCAAGCCATCAGTTATACCCCCTTCTCCTCACTTCTTTGTAAAGACACGTCTAACAGAGTTTTGTAAGGGAAAAGTCATCATTACTGTGCTTTTGCAAACCAAGTGGCTCAGCCAAAATGAGGAATGGACCTGAGCTCTGCTGAGCCCACAGCAGGGCTCTGTTCACACAGCAATGCTGCCAATGTTAACAAGCATACAGGTTTTATAAACTATATTTAAACTAATTTAAAACATTCTGCAGCAATTCCTGCAAGTTACTTTTATCTTAAATACCCAAGGGCTGATTTTTAAATCTGAGTTTATTCCAAAATCCCACAGCTTTTTACTGCCCATGGGGCAGAGACCTGAAGTATATACACTCTTGCTACCTTGTGAGAACTCTACTAATGCAAGAAATTCTACAGTGATACCAGGACAAGGGAAACAACCAGCTGCTTAGAAAATAGCTCCTCTTTGTAATGATATTTTATGATTATTTGTTTCTAAATAGTAATTGTGCCATCAAACATCTGGATGTACCAGCAGCATAGGCATAAACCAACACAGTTTTGCACTTTCCAAAAACACAGCACCAATGCAACGCCATGGAAATGGCAATGCGGGCACCAAAGAGCAGCTAGGAGAGGCAGCAAAGCTTTAAAACATGTTAACATGACAGAAGAGACACCCCATACACTAAAGACGTAAAAAGGTTCTTAATCACTAGCAGGATAAGCACATACTAATTGCCAATTTGTGAAGTTTTGAACACACAAACAAATTACACTAAAGCAATTTTAAAATACAGTAGCAGAATATAATTTTCTGTTCTTCCACACCAGAAGCAGAGCTTGAAGACTGGTGTAGATGCTGACACAGCAGCTGTGGAAGTAAATAAGGTCTTCTAGGGGACAGGAATGAGCCTGTGTCTAAGGAACAAGCTGCAATGAGAACATGCATGGGGCATGAAACACATGAACACCCAGTGTGTTTTTATGATTTTAGTGAGAATCTGAATTCATACCTTGCAAGCCTTCAATGATTACACTAACTCTCCCTTCCCACAGTAGAAAATGTTTAAATCTTCTAGATAAGAAATAGTTCAAAAGCATGTTTTCCTCCTGAATTTTTTACTTTGATTATAGTGTCCTGTTGTATCCATGTAGACAAAAGACTACAGTCAATCCAAGTCCAGAGCACTTTCCCCGGTACAATGGTATTCACTAACCCATCTGCTTCATCTTGGGACTACTGCCTCTGGCTGGCCCCAACCTAACCTAACCTAACCTAACCTAACCTAACCTAACCTAACCTAGCCTAACCTAACCTAACCTGACTCTACACAATTAAACTCCTCCAATGTGCCACTGGGGCCATTCATCCTCTCTCTAGCCCTGGAGCAGTCACAGAAAAGGCACTTCCCCTTGATTTGTCTTCAGAGGCTAATCCTGTGACAGGTAAAATGGAAAAAACTCAAGAATCCAAGTGCTACCTCTACAGTGCCAACTTTGGTCCTGTGGGAAACCTAACTTCATCTGCACCTGATCCTCCCCTTCTGATGGCTGCTCCTGCAGGATGGTGGAAATGGGGTTAGCAAATGGTGGGCTAAGATGGGGCTGTTGATCTGCTTTCCTGCTTTTGCTGGAGACCAACTTCAGAAGCCACCACCTGCCGCAAAGGATTCACTTCCTTACATCAAGAGAGGTGAAACTGAAGAGCCTAAATCCAAGTGATGCTGAAAATCCCAATTCAGTCACTCACCACACCCTGAGGTGTCTAAGCTCCACAAACACCTCAACACCTGACCTTAAAGTTTGCACCTTATAATGATATCACTTCTGTACATGCACAGAAACACATCAGGCTTGGCAGTGAAAATATTCCCAAGGGTGTCAGGCAGATATAGTGTTTCCATGTCCCCCTCTCCCCCTGCCCCATAATGCTAAGTATGTGTCCAAGCCACAGTGGCAGGAATACCCTTTAATCTCCTTCCTAAGGCTTCATTTCAAATGAATCTCTTCCTACTCCTTGCCTGTTTTTCATCCATCTGGGACATCTGTTTCTCCAGAACACCTGTTTCTCCAGGAAATCTGATTCTGAATTCTTCTTCTATAACTTGCTCACCTGGCAGCTCTCCTTGAACTCATGCTCAGTGCCTGGCTTTGATCTTGCTCCATCTCATCCACACACTGATCTCAGCTGTCCTGCTCTCATGGCCCACCAATTTCTGCCTTTTTCTGACTTTGCTTCAGCCTTTTCAGGAAGACTTCCTCTACCTCACTGCTAGTGCACCAATCCAGTTTCTCCTCACAAACACCTTTGTCTTCCAGCTGCTGGCATCCAACACATCTTTCTTCTCCATGTTTTCCCAGATCTGACTGGCAAGTCAGACAAGTATTTGGCAAGTATTAAAAAAAGCTGAACAGAAGATGACCCTACTACCCAGATGTAGTGGTGAGGACAGAAAAAGAGGACAAATCTGAAACTGCAGTTGCCCTACTCTGCAGGATCAGAGAAATGAGATGTTTATCTCCTAGGTGAGAATGATAGTTTCATGGGAAATTCAGGGCATTTTCTTAATGATTTAATGGAAAGGAAACATATCCGAGTTTGTAAAATGCCATGGGAGATGAAGCTGGGCCACCAGAATACAAACAACAATTAACAAATGGAGTTTAAAAATCATGTTTGGGGAGTAAATAACAAATTCCCTAAAATTTGATAAAATTTTAGTTATGCCAAGTAAGTATAAATAAATTTCTGGAAAAAATAAAAATTTGTATATTTGATGTGTGAATAACCCTTGTGCACTTGTAGTAAGTAATTTACGACTAACCCATACCATATAAATTTTTCTTGTTTGCATCACACCAACTGCTATTTATATATATACATGTATTACATTCCCCCATCCTTGGCATTTAGAACTTATATGACCCACTTCCAGGTGTCTGCAAAGCTGTACTAGTGAGAAAAATGGTGAGAAGATGGTGATGGAGAAGATTGTGAGCAGGTGAGTGGATTGCCATTGTGAGTCAGTGAGGAGCTAGGGGTGGAGCTTCCTGTGTTGCTGCTGAGTGGCTGATTAGAAGAAGCCTCTGGGGAGCGTGGTGAACAGGAGCGGGCAAACAGGGGTGTGGTGAGTCTCTGGGGCGTATACAAGGCAGTTTGTGCGGCAGTTTGCGCAGGGAGGGCAAGCAGGCAGGGTTGCCATCTCTCTTGCTAGTAAGGAGTCCTCTGTGTTCTTTGAGGTCTTTCTGCTGCCCACTTGTGTTTGAGGTGTCTGTTAGTAATGGTTTCTACACGGTCAAAAACTGTGGCTGGTACAAGTGTAAGTGACCAAGTCGAGCCCTCCAAAAAAGATGTTTCTGTTCAGACCCATCTGTGCCCAGTGTTTGAGCTTATCAGTGGCTTCAGGGAGTGTGTTGGAGGAGACCTGCCTGCGCTGTGAACAAGTGAACGACCTCCTTTCACTGGGGACTGAGCTTAGGGAGGAAGTTGAAAGGTTAAGGAGTATCAGGGAAAGTGAAAGGAAAATTGACTGGTGGAGCTCTCCCATCTTTAAGGGAGGCCTCTGACCGAGAGACTGAGGACTTATATGCCTCCCACTCTCAGGCAATAGAAGGGCACCCGGTAGATGAAGAGGAGTGGAAATGGGTCCCCATTTGGGAAGGTAATAGCAAAAACTCCTCCCCATCCCCATCATCCAGCCAGGTACCACTTCAGAATAGGCATGAGGTCCTGGATCTAGAGACCCAACTAGATGATTTAGGAGAAAATTGTCTGCCCTGTGAACCCCCCAGTTATGATTGATCTGTAAGATGGATCACTACCTGTAACATCAAGAAGAAAAGAAGGGTAATCGTAGTAGGTGATTCCCTTCTGAAGGGGGAACTGAGGGCCCCATATGTCGACCAGACCCATCCCACAGGGAGGTCTGTTGCCTCCCTGGGGCCCGGATACAAAATATCACTGAGAGACTTCCTGCGCTGATTCAGCCTTCTGATTATTACCCACTGTTGATACTCCAGGCTGGCGGTGATGAGATTGAAAAGAGGAGTGTCAAGGCAATTAGAAAGGACTTCAGGGTACTGGGGCAGGTAGTTGATAGGGCAGGAGCACAGGTAGTGTTCTGCTCAGTCCCTTTGGTGGTGGAGGAAAATGAAGAAAGAAACAGGAGAATCCGCATCATCAACAAGTGGCTTAAGCGTTGGTGTCATCAGCAAAATTTTGGATTCTTTGATCATGGGGAAACTTTTACAGCATCTGCTCTGCTAGAACCAGATGCGGTACATCTCTCTGTTAAGGGCAAAAAGTTTTTAGCTCATGAGCTGGCAGACCTCATTGAGAGGGCTTTAAACTAGGTTTGAAGGGGGAAGGGGAAGCAGCTGAGCTATCTGGAAGCAGGCCCATGGGTTGCAAGGCTAAGTCAGGGGCAAAGTCAGCAGCCCAGCTGAGGTGTGTGTATACCAATGCACACAGCTTGGGCAAGAAACAAGAAGAGCTGGAGGCCATGGTGCAACTGCAGACCTATGATGTAGCTGCCATCACAGAAACATGGTGGAATGACTCACATAGCTGGAGTACTGCACTGGATGGATACAAGCTCCTCAGAAGAGACAGGAAAGGAAGAAGAGGAGGAGGGGTGGCCCTTTATATTAAGCAGACTTAAATGCCGTAGAAATTGAAACTAAGGAAGATGGAGTTGAATGCCTTTGGGTAAGAATTAAGGGGAAGGCCAACAGGGCTGACACCCTACTGGGAGTCTGTTATCGTCTACCTAACCAGGAAGAAGAGGTAGATGACTTATTCTATAAGCAGCTATGTAATGTTTCAAGTTCATCAGCCCTTGTTCTTGTGGGTGACTTCAACCTACCAGACATCTGCTGGGAACTTAATACAGCAGTAAAGAGGCAGTCCAGAAAATTCTTAGAATGTATGGAGGACAACTTTCTGTCACAGCTGGTGGGTGAACCCACCAGGGGAGGGACTATGTTAGACCTGCTGTTTGCAAATAGAGATGGGCTGGTGGGAGATGTGGTGGTTGGAGGTCGCTTGGGGCAGAGTGAAATAATAGAGTTCTCAATATTTGGTGAAGTCAGGAGGTGCACCAGTAAGACTCTTACATTGAACTTCCGGAGGGCAGACTTTGGCCTGTTTAGGAGACTTATTCAGAGCGTCCCTTGGGAAACAGCCCTTAAAAACAAAGGAGTTCAGGAAAGGTGGGCATGCCTCAAAACAGAGATCTTGAGGGCACAGGAAAAGACTGTCCCTGTGTGCCAAAAGATCAGTCAACGGGGTAAACGTCCAGCCTGGCTAGGCAAGTAGGTTTTGGAGGTACTGAGGAATAAAAAGAGGATGTATCAGCATTGGAAGGAGGGTCAGGTCTCTAAGGAAGTATTCAAGAAGGCTGCGGGAGCATGCAGAAAAAAAAAATTAGGGAGGCGAAAGCTCATTTTGAACTTAGCATGGCGACTTCTGTAAAGGATAATAAAAAATGTTTTTACAAATACCTTAATGCTAGAAGGAAGGGTAAGACCAGCCTTTGTTCTTTACTGGACAAAGGAGGGAACTTAGCATCTGCAGATGAGGAGAAGGCAGAAGTGCTTAATGCCTACTTTGCCTCAGTTTTTAGTGGGAAGATGACTTTCCCTCAAGACACCTGCCCACTTGGAATGGTTGATGGTATCAGGGAGCAGAATGGTCCTCCCATTATCCAAGAGGAGGCAGTCAAAGAACTACTGAAATGCTTGGATGTTCATAAATCTATGGGACCAGAGGGGATCCACCCCAGGGTAACGAGAGAGCTGGCAAACGAGCTTGCAAAGCCACCTTCCATCATTTACCAACAGTCCTGGCTCACTGGTGAGGTTCCGGATGACTGGAAGCTGGCCAGTGTGACACCCATTCATAAAAAGGGTGCAAAGGTGGATCCTGGTAATTATAGACCAGTCAGCCTGACCTCAGTACCTGGCAAGATAATGGAACAGTTCATATTAAGTGCCATCACACAGAATTTACAGGATGGCCAGGGTATCAGACCCAGTCAGCATGGGTTTAGGAGGGGTAGGTCATGTTTGACCAACCTGGTCACCTTTTATGACCAGGTAACCCGCCTAGTGGATGCAGGGAAGGCTGTAGATGTTTATTCGGATTTCAGCAAGGCCTTTGACACTGTCTCCCACAGCACACTCCTGGAAAAGCTGGCAGCCCGTGGCTTGGACAGGAGCACTCTGTGCTGGGTTAGGAACTGGCTGGATGGCCAGGCCCAGAGAGTGGTGGTGAATGGTGCTGCATCCAGCTGGCGACCAGTCACCAGTGGTGTCCCTCAGGGGTCTGTGCTGGGGCCAGTTCTGTTTAATATTTTTAATGATGACATGGATGAGGGAGTCATCATTTAGAGTCTTTCATTAGCAAATTTGCAGATGATACTAAGCTGGGAGCATGTGTCGATCTGTTAGAGGGACGGAGGGCTTTGCAGAGGGACTTGGAACGGCTGGATGGATGGGCAGAATCTAATGGGATGAAGTTCAGTAAGTCCAAGTGCCAAGTCCTGCACTTTGGCCACAATAACCCCCTGCAACGTTACAGGCTGGGGACGGTGTGGCTGGACAGTGCTCAGGAGGAAAGGGACCTGGGCGTGCTGGTTGACAGTCGGCTGAACATGAGCCAGCAGTGTGCCCAGGTGGCCAAGGAGGCCAATGGCATCCTGGCCTGGATCAGGAATAGTGTGGCCAGCAGGAGCAGGGAGGTCATTCTTCCCCTGTACTCAGCACTGGTGAGGCCACACCTTGAGTATTGCGTCCAGTTCTGGGCCCCTCAGTTTAGGAGGGACGTTGAGATGTTTGAGCACGTCCAAAGGAGAGCAACGAGGCTGGTGAGTGGTTTGGAACACAAGCCGTATGAAGAATGACTGAGGGAGCTGGGGTTGTTCAGCCTGGAGAAAAGGAGACTCAGAGGTGACCTTGCCACTCTCTTCAACTTCCTGAAGGGTGACTGTGGTGAGCTGGGGGTCGGTCTCTTTCTCCGGGCAACAACAGACAGAACAAGAGGACACAGTCTCAAGCTGCGCCAAGGGAGATACAGGCTAGAATTAAGGAGGAAGTTTTTCACAGAAAGAGTGGTCAAATACTGGAATCATTTACCCAGGGAGGTGGTGGAGTCACCATTCCTCGATGTATTTAAAAAAAGACTGGATGTGGCACTTGGTGCCATGATCTAGTTGAGGTGTTAGAACATGGGTTGGACTTGATGATCTTAAAGGTCTCTTCCAACCTAGAAATTCTGTGATTCTGTGATTTCCAGTGAATTTACACCAATATAGTGGGGATTAACTTTCTTTTATTAGCATAACCTTTGCTAGGTGTTGTTAATGACCCTTCTTGAAGGAGGCAGGTGACTGAACCCAGATGGTGGGATTTTATGGACAATGATCATTGCTGTGGGTCAAGTGCACCTGTGCTGCAATCATAAAATTAATAACCTCTACAACAACAGCTTTACATATCGCTGTCTCAGAGAAGTGACACTTGTGTGACTCACAGCCTTTGGAGATGCTATTTATAATTTATACCAAATTTGAAGTGCAAAGATTTTTCTCTCCCACAAGTCATGGTAATCAATATGGGTCTGCACCTATTACAGCCTGATGAGATGAAGTGTGTGGCAAGGATCAACTGCACTGGGTAAAAACCACAGCTCATAAACAGGGCTTTGCAAAAGAGATCTCCAGTGACCCTATTTCCACACCTATGCTGTGCGAACAAATAAAGAAGGAAATAATTTTTTGTAGGGGTACCATCCCTGCTTAGTGTTGCAAACTAAATTAATTGCATATTTGTCTCAGAAGTACTCAGAAACTTGAGGGGTTTTCATGCGTCATCTGGATTTTAGGCTTCTGCACTCTAATTCATAACATATCAAGGCTTAGTGCGGGATATTATAAAGTCCCTATATCATGGAAACTGGCAATTTAAGACTAAACACTAATTCAAAAAAGGCTCTGCAGGTGTGAATTACACTAAATTTAACTAAGCTTAATAATATCACACTTCCTCTGACTTAACCTCAGAGATGTCACTAGAGGGACTGTTTGAGATTAATGATCATAAAGCTGCATTCCCTCCCTGCTTAACGCTCCTCCCTATTACAGCAGACAGCAGCTCTGCCTGGAAATGCACAGTGCATGTGCCTTGCTTCCCACCTCTTCTGAACAGCACCACCCAAAATCAGTCATGGGTGATGCTCAGGATGCAAGGGCAGCAAGCCAGTCACGCGGCAAAGAGTTCAAGACAGGCATCAGGTGGGGGAGGCAGTGAAGTGAGGCACAGGCAGAGTGAAGCTGAAGGCAGGCGCACGGCAGATAAGATGAGAAGGCATGTTGTGTGCTGGCATGCGCTGACCTCTGCCAACAGCTCTCCTGACATCCCTGTCTATGGGAGTCAGACATGAACATCAGTGTGGGAGGTAGGTCTGCCAACAGTAGAAGGGAGAACTCAGAAGTCTGGGATGAATGTGAAGGGAAATATTAAGTTCATATTAAGGAAAAAAAGCACCCCAACCAAATAAATCCTTTAGAGCTGCGGATATTTACTGTGGGTTTGCTTGTGTGACTGGTGGGGCCCCATTCCTGAGATGTGGCTGGAGAAAGCTTAGTGAGACCCAGCAGTCAGTGGGATGAAAACAGATAGGGGTTTCTCCTGGAGAAACTGCAATTAATGTTCTGCTTTACAGCCAGAGGGAAAACACACCAGGACACAAAACAACTCAAAAATCAGAGTTTTTCTGATAAGCCAATTTTAGACATCCAATTACTGAGTTGTAAGGTTTCTAACCATTCCATTTAAATGCTACACTAACTAAATAAGCTTAATTTGGGAGACCATATTTGTTTCAGAACAGGGACTTCACTATTACCCTTTAAAAAATAATACAATAGGTAACATCAAGCTCCAAAGCTGTATCTTCAAGCTGACACAGTCACTTCGACGTGGAAGAAACAATTTATGATTTCCTCACCAGCCAGAGGAAAAATAAACCCCCAAACATCCAAAGATAGAAAACAATGCATTTGCCTTGTATTTGCAAATGCAATTTTCACTTCAAAATACAATATTGCTCTAATAACTGATCTTTCCATGTGGAATCTTCCAGCAGAACCAGGGCTGCTGAGACAGACTGTGGAAAAATCAAGAAAAATCCTTGTGTCATGGTAGAGATTTTTTGCCATGCATTTAGTAGTTCTAAAGAAAATGCCAGTTTCTTCTATTCAGAAAGATGGTTAAACCTTGGGAACTGGGAATAGAAACAGAAACTGCCAGGAAAGTATATTTGGAAGTGCAAGAAAGATGAAATATTTAAATGAGTTTCAAAATTCGATGTTTGAAATTTTTTTTCTTTCATCAAGAACCTCAGTTTTGTTTTTTCACAAAATTAGAACAAAATAAAAATAAGGTAGTCAAGGTAGTTTCTCTCTGAAGAATCACTGAACTGGAGTTATGTCATCTTGCATTAAAACTATTAGTTATTGCCACAGCTGGCCTACAAATATTACATTAAAAAAGCATGAAGAAAATCACTTAAATACAATTGGGGAGTTCTTTTGTTGATGGCCCATGCATATCTCTTAATATTTAGTACTTATTGCTCCATTTTGGTTTAATTTGTCTGAAGCACCATACGCTGAATTTTTTCAAGCGATTTTAAAGCAAACTATTGACACATAAGGGAAGAGACTTCATCATAAAAACAAGGATTGAGGCAGGAGCTGAAATTTCTCTAAATAAGACCAATATGCACAAATGCATAGACACCTAAAGTTTGACAGTCATTGCTCATAAAATCCTGCAATGAGATAATATGAAAACTATCTCCTGTAGAGGGAGGTTAGAGAGGAGCTCATATGTGAACACTTGAGGAAAACTTGTGCTGTGGCTTGAACATTTCCTGTTAGTCTGAGGATAAAGGAAACACTACAACCACAATATTAAATTAAGAAAACATTTTTTTCACTCTGTTGTGAAAAGTGAAGAGTCTATGAGTGACTAAAAAGCAAAGACCTTGAAGTCAACAAGATTCCTGTATGTTTTATCATGTTTTACAGTTCCAGAATGACAAACACTTCACATTTGTTACTTTCCAAATGAAGTTTTACAGTGCAAATATTCCATTCTCACAAGTTTCAGAATTGCTATTCCACATCTGCATTCGGACACACACTCAAAGCCTACAAGACTTCCTCTGAGGAAGGCCTGCTGAGGGGACACAGCACTGTAAATGTAGGGTTTGCTCTCCTTTGCGAAGCTGGGGAAAGCAGCAGCCAGGCAGCTCAGGAAACTTTCTGCCATGCTGAGGTCTGTACATCTTGGCATCTGCAGTGGGAACAATGAGTGTGGTCAAAAAGATTTGCTGCTTTTTCTTGCAAAGAATTCACACCCCAAGGCAAACCTGCTTCCATGCCAAAATACTTTTAGCAAAACTGGACTGCAACAGCAGCTCCTCTGCAGCTGCAAGAGGAACAGTGAAGCCTGCTCACCAAGGTCATGCCTTCTGCAGCTGCAGAAGCCTTCACAGAGCCTTGGCATGAAGGACACCATGCCCCATGCTGCACACTGACAAGGTGCTCCTGCTCTTTCACAGCAAGAGAAATGGGGTATGTAAATCCACTTGTGGTAGAAACACCACATCTCATCTACTACCATGGCAATAGGTGGAAGCATCAGGATTTGCCCTGTAAGCCTAGGACCAAGGATGCTGGTAGGAAACAAGTTTGCTACTGGTCTAAATTGAGAATAACCTCATCTATCATTTTCATATTTGAAATGCCCAGGAGATACTAAAGATGTGCATTGAAGGAATCCTACTGCTCAACTTGTACAATGCTGACTGGGCTGTACTTCTAAAATGCATGTAAGTACTTAAATTATGTTTCACAAAAAAGATTCAGTAAAAACCCCACAAAATCCCACAAGAAAACTGATAAAATAAATCTGTGACATACTTAACAAATCAACTGGTTGCAACAGCTTTGGTATGGCCTGAGAAGTGCTGAAATCAAATGTTTCCTTATGACACCCATTACTTAAGGTGGATTTCTGAAATAGGAAAAGTGGATTCTTTTTAATTGAGTTTCGTATCCCAAATGGATCACAGAGGAAATCTTATCTGACTTTTGTGTATAAGCAAGCAAGTCCTCTGTAGTTTGGGATCTCAATACTTCCCTTTATAAGAGCTTGTTTTCAGTTGTTTATATATTTTGCTAAGCTAAGTATTTGGGATGAAAATTCCCAGGCTCCATCTCTGCCTTAGGCTGATTATTATTATTTTTTTACATTTCAAGCGAGAGGATTTAGGCACTTCAGGAAATAAGACTGAGGGAAAACATATTTTGGCCCTGCTGGGAGGAATAAAAAAATGATACAAACAAAAAAATAAAAAAAGGTCTTACAAGAATTTTGCTGAGTAGCTCCTCTGTCTCTATCCTTCACAGTTTGAAATTTGGAAGGTAAGATCCCTGGAGTCTTTTTGCAATTCCCATGAAAAAACAGCCAGCTTTTTGCCTAGTCACAAGCCTTTGTAAAAACTCATTAGCATATGCTCAGCACAGAGTCCCCAGAATCTGCAAGTCTAAGTGGCCAAAGATTCCTCTGAAGATGCTGTTTGCCCAGAGTCTACAGGGCTAAGCCAGACTTTTTTTTGCCACTGCTGCTCCCAGATGTTGCACTCTAATGTGGCATCAGGCACAGGAACTACATGCAGACAGCACTCTGTCTTGGGCTCCAAATGCAGGCAGAACAAGGGGAGAAAGGGAAAAAAAGCGGCCTAATTAAATAGAGAGGAGATCTAGTCTCTGGGGAGCAGGGCGAGTGAATCAAGACATGAGGTTGACTGTAAAAAGATCAAAGAAGTGGCATAGGAACACCAAGGAAGGTGAAGGGAACACCTCTGCAGGAGAAGGAAAGACCTTGAAAAGCAGGGAACTGGCAGCAAAAAGAGGTTAGGAGGCAGACCTGAGGAACAGCAGACAGTCTGGGCAGAGCAGGGACAGGGGAGACATGGAGGGGAGGAGAGGCACAGTGGCACATGACTCTCATGACTCTCCAAACTAGGTAAGAGCTGCCCTATGGGAGACTCAAGTCTCTCCAGGCAAAGACAAAACTGCCAATGTTTCATTCTCCCTTGGCTGTGGGTTACAGAGAAGGTAACAATCTACTGCACTAATACTCTCAGCACCTTTACCTTGCTTCACCATCCTGTGCGTCTGAGCTCAAACTCCATGTTTGAAATCTCCACCTCTGCAACTGACATGCAGCCACAGAACATCACATGATAAAATTGCCTTTCTTAGTCTTATTGTGGTTGAAGAAAACAAATTACGCACAGAAAACTGTATTAGGAGAATATTTGAAGCATGCATGCTGAAGGGACAAGTAAAGGACATTCAGTTTACTCGATGTCAAAATGGTTCAGACGAAACTGAGGGGGGATGGTGCTTACTGGTGCTGCTCTGGTACAGCTTGTGTTGACTTTGCAGAGAGTGTTATGCTGCCCTTGAGCATCACTTGTGCATTTCTCTACCAGACGCCTCTGTTGACCAGCAGCTATTGCCTGGGAGTAGAGAGAACCGGTCCAAACAGATGAGGCTTTTGCAACAAAACGTGAAATAACTTCATTTCAATGCAGTACAATGAGTAAATGAAGGAGAATGTAACACAATTTGAATATGGGAAACTCCCGTAATACACTGCTTTGAAATGTATATTGGCTATTACATGGGCAGTGAAAGAAGTTTTAAGTGTTTGGATAAAAACCCCCAGGTATTTAAAGACTAATGGCTATTTTTAAATGTATCAATAAGGAATTAATCTCATTAACAGAAAAGAACTTTACAGAGCCCCAAGCTCCAAGGAGGATTTTTTGAGCATCTATAGACACGAATCTCACTGCAAGCAGCTCACAGCTGAACTGACTCTCTAATCTCTGCTGGTGGAAAGACATGACTCTTTCTCATACATTCAAAGTTTCCAGGTTACCTAAATTCCCAGTAGTCAAAGAAGAGCAAAGCTTCCCCTAATGGTCATTCTTATACATCTACCTCACAGTAACTGATGTTTTAACCTGAGTGTGTAGTTGCATTATGTAGTTGTGATCACATATAAGAGGTAATACAGAAACAATGGTTTGTTATGAAAAAATAGATGAGGTACACAAGAAGGAAACTGAAAGCCACACAACAAGGCAACCGAAAGCTTTATGTTTCTATTATTTCATTATTTCCTGAGATGATAACTGAGAGCAATTTGAAGAAATCATCAGTCCTTTAATGACACTGTGTGATCCAACAGGATCCCCTCCTGTGAACATATAAGTGAGGTGACTTTTGTTTCACAGCAGTATGTTATTCTGTTTTCCTACCCATTCCAAATAAACCTTGTTTAAGACAAAATAATTACTTTGCAAGCCTACCCACAACCTTTTTTTAGGGTGATGCACAGTCCACCAAAAATCTCAGATGCATTAGCATCTAAACTAGCAGAGGAGCTGAGTAACACTGATGATGGGCTGAATGTGGCAATTCCAAGGGATATCACAGGTTGGCTTGGTCTGGGGATGCGCAAGCCCTGTGGTTCTGCAAATCTAGTGGTAAAAGAAAGGATCTGCAGAGCTGCACTCACTGCAGGGTACAAAGTGGTTTTGAAGGACACAACACAGGTAGGAGTAAAAAAGTATGAAGCACAAAATGTTTGTATCTTGCTCACGCTCTAACATGAGCTTCAGCTGATCTTTCACTGTAACATAAGTCAATAAAAAATTTAAATACTTCATACATTGTTGGAGGTAAGAATGGCTGGTCACTAAAAGCAATATTATTCTGTAATCACATCACATGCATTTGTAGACTCATCCCTGCAGTTTGCTTCTGTGGCTTTAGATTAACAATTAATTTTTTTTTTTTTTTGACATTTGTTTATCAGAACAGTGATAAAGAAAATGAATAAATGAAAAAGCTGTATGAAGAATCATGCAAATGATCATAAATGGCAGATGGCAGATGTAGTATCACCAATGGCAGTTTTAATAAGTATCTTATAGGAAAGAACCAGCATCCAAATTTTAACTTTATATGATATATGATTCTATGACATATATGAGTTACTTATTTTGGAATGACAGCCATGCATGGTTTCTTTTTCTTGCATCAGCTGCTAGCACATACATTTCTGTGCTAATATGACAGTTTTCTTCGAATACGATAAAAAGGAATGATGACTGAGCCACAGGCTGCTCTGCAGCAAGCAGAATCAATTACCCCCCCAACCGATCTAATTGATCAATTTCAAATACAGCAAATCTGCTGAGTCCAGTCAAGTCATAGAAGGCTTTGTTTCAAAAGCAGATACCTAATACTCATATGAAATATGTAACAAGCCAGGCAAATTATGAAAGCATTAATATGCCCAAAGAGGAAATCACCCTATAAACATTCGCGTTCAGTAGTATATTTATGGCAATTATACTGCTCATGCAACATGTTACCATTTCAATAACACTACACATGTTGCACACTCTTATCCATGTTTTATGGCCCAGTATCTTTTACCAACTATCGTCTGTTGCTCTTTTTACTAGTGCCACATCACAACATCCATCCTGGGCTTGGCAGTGACAGGTGTTGCTATACATACTCTCAGCAGGTTTTTTTGCTTAGCACCACAGGATGCTCTACCTTAGTTCTGTGCAGTACACAAACTGCTAATGCAAAAATCCCAGTTCTTAGTGGCTCTGAAAAGGCATAATGTTATAACACCTTGATTTATTCCAGCAGACTCTTAACCCATGCACTTACCAGCATGTTTTAAATTGCCTGACACAACAGGGAAGTAAAATGCTGTCTCTTCTAACAGGGCCTATGTGCAGATGCCCTAGCAGTCAGTGCTCTCGTGTGCATCATTTTCTCAATTATTTGGTTAAAACTTTCCAATTACTAGTCAGATTTTCAGGACAAGAACTCTTCTATTCCCTTTCTCCTGAATGCAAACTGGCCACTAGCACAAACATTTCTTTCTTAAAATAGCAATATCCCATCTGTTTAACTCTCTAAAGTGAGAAACTCAGCAGCTAACCCATTATGAAATGTGGAATGTGCATAAGACATGAATTAGTTTGCTGAACAATAGTTACTGGGATTTACTAATGTTTTTGGGTTTTTCAAGATCTTCCTCTTCAAAATATCTACCTCCAAAATTGAAGTGATGTCATTAACTGTAGAAGACTAATTGGCAGGCTCAGGGAGTAGGCAGGTAGGTGAGTTTTCTTTAAAGGGCTCATGATACATATACTAATATAAGACCATCTTTACTTAATGTGGATAAAGAGTGGGAATAAGACAGTGAAGAATCTGAAGCCAGAATAAAAACAAGACTAAAAGAATTTAGCTTTTCACTTTTTAAAGATAAATACCTGGGGGAAAAAAGACTTTTCATAAAATTGCCAGTTTTGCAATCCATACAGGACCCCTTAAAGCCTTTTCAAAGAAAATAAAGATAGATCATTGTGCAAGCAGCAACATGAATTTGTGCTGTGGCACTTTTGCTAGGAGGAATGTTTGAGTTATGATTTGTAACAAGCTTTAACTATAAAATGATGAAAACCTGGCACTTTCACAAAGCCTCATCAACAAAAAAATACAGCACATCAAGTAGCAGTGCTTAAAATCCGTGCTTTTTGCCTTACACATGACGTGGTTTACAATTCTAGGGACTAAATGTCCTATGGATCACTTTAGATTTGACTCCATCACCTGGAAGCTTAAAGTTAAGGGTCATGTTATTGCATGATGTAGACGTTCCCCTTCAGACCCATCTGTTTTCTTTTATGATATCAAAATATAAACCTACCAAAATTCTTGAACAGTTACTACATGTCTCAGATTCTTTTAGGAGGAACAGGCCAAAGTCAAGCTTGCTGAGCCATACCCCAACCGGAATCCCCATGATTTTATAGATGTAAGTAGCTAACTTTACTTCAGTGTGCCATACTGTCACAAAGGGGCATTCTACGTGTTAAGGTCACATGCTGAGCTATCAAAGATTCATACAGAAATGTACCAATATCCTTCATATAAAGCTAATCAAATTTGAAATTACTGACATGTCACCTTGAGGAAGAATTTGATTTATTATTTGCAAAGTAATCCAGAAAACAGTGAGATGCACAGCTATAAGAATTACTGTTATACTGACTTCATGACTTTATCTTATAAAGTTTTTGTTGTTGCTTTTGTGCCTGCCCTAAACAATAACAAATAACAAAATTTTCTTTGTGCTGTTAAGTTGCATGAAGGTGAGATAAGGTTGCTTAGAAGTGTGTGGCTGCACAAGAGTCGTTTGCCATCAATTAATGATATGTGACAGAAAGCATAAAACGGTGTGAAGCCAGCTTTCTTCTTTGCAATCATCCCATAATCAACGGGGAATGTTGCCGGAAGTCACATCACCCCATGACCTTCCTTGCTTGTTTCTGGGTTGCAGAACCTGATGCAGTAAGATCAGATATCATGCAAATAGCATGCAAGTTTTCAAATGTCACTCAGTTTAAGTGCATACATAATTTGTAGCATATTAACTGATTTGTGTTCATAAATCACAACACTGGTCAACACAAACCAGGCCTTGAGTATGCAGTTCTCAGGCACAAATGAACACTAAGCACCTGAAAGTCTGCCTCATCTTAAACTTTACATCAAGCACATGACTTGGCTTCACAAGATAAAGACAATGCTGTGATCTCCCTCTAAACACACCTGGCCAATTGTGCTGCAGCATTTATTCACCAAGTTTCAATAGACAGTGCCCATGTATGCTGTAGACTGAGTTTTAGCACTGATATTTGCTCTTTGTTGTTAGGTATAGTTCTGTATGCATAAGAACACATGCTAATGGCACAATGTAAGTAAGAATTCCACATTTGTGATCAGCTATCCTGGTAAGTAAAAGACTATATGTATAAACAAATCTGTTCACTACCTTCAAATATTTTTGTCGTATAATTATATCTCATAAATATCCTCACAGATGTATAAAATATATTCTTAGGAAATTTGCCACAGAATGTTGCTGCTTATAATAAGGAAATGCTGTATTTGTGTACTGTGCTCCCTACTTACATATATGAAGCATATTTGTATACTTACACAACTGCCAAATATTTCAGTTCTGTTACTATACAAACACATTGATATTACTGAAAAAAAATTCCTTCCACTAACTCTCCTAAGTCTTTTTGAGACTGGGTTACCAACATACCTTTCAGAAAATATGTTTTTATACTGATAAGGCTGCATCACACTAGAACTAAGGATACTATGCATCTAGGTAGGCTTGCAGCTAAGAACACAGCTTTTATCTATCCAATTAAATCAGGACTTATTCAAACTGTAGCCTCCACTGCTATCTCCATTACCTGCTATCTCCTAGTGCCAAACACTCCACATGAACTACTACTAAACCTGCCATTTGCTCATAGCATCCCATTTTGGGTATTATCAGCTAAGCTTTTGAATCAAGTTACCAAATCTTTCCTTTCCCAGATACCGTACACATGCTAGTATGTACAACATTCTTTCTTGTGTTTTACCACTAAACCTGCAGCAGGTACTGGGGATGCCCAGATGGACCAATAAAATGAACTGGAAAACTTGTGCAGAAGAAGGCAAAATGAGATTGTGAACTATGGATTTTACTATATTCCATATTTCCTTTTTACCCCGACCTTGGTAGTCCATAAAAGGAGCCAAAAGTGCACTGTTGTACAGATGGCTTTGAAAACATTTGCTTCAAACTTCACCAATAAGATCAAGATGAAACTCAGATTCTGAAAATGTGGGGATTTTCAAATTGCAATTTCAGTAACTAAAAGAGTAACAAGGGATGTGAGGAGAATTTCAAAATATTAGCATTAATAACTTTCTTTTTTCAGACAGGTTCTGTCTGGCAAATAAAGCCGTTAAGTGATTCCAGTAGCATCAATATTATACACAAAAATGGGATATCATTAATAACAATGAAGAAGAAAAGAATTCTCATGGGAGATATAAAATGCATGCGCAACAAGTTAAATCCTCACTCTCCTAATCCAGTCTGAGACATTTAATTTCTAGGGTTTTTTAAATATATTAAAAGGTTTGCTTTTTTCTCCCCACAAAAACCTTTTAAGAGGCATTCATAACACTGTCACAGAAGTAGAAAGCTAGCACAGATGACTTTGTCTCCTTGCTATTGAAGCAAAGGATAGGCCTGATGCCTAATCTGAAGTTGACCTAATAGATAAAACCCTTGGGGTCTCAAATTTAAATTTCATAAGCTTAATATTCTGCCTGATTTATGATTTGCCTTCTTAAACAAAGAAGGATGTACTTAACAACTTTACTTTTGTGTGGTTAACTGTTGATCTGAAAATGGCACATAAAATGCATTTACATCAGCACTGCCTAATAGGCCCATAATGATTCTTTATTATGCTTCAGTGAAAGGCAACTGAGTGACAAGTAACTGATTTTGTAGATCAAATAACTTTCTGCCACCCCCACACAGCTCCCAGCTGCTGCACACTTTATATGCCAATACAAATACAGTTGTAAAGTAGACAAATATATTATAACTATGTTATTAAATGAGACACAACACGGGGTGTTGCAAGTATTTGAGAGCTGTTCAATGCCGTGACTGGGAATTACAAGCATGCAAAATCACACACTAAAGGGGCTTCAGTTCAAAATTATTGCAAGCTTCCCTCTGTTACTTTTTTATATATGATTTTAGAAGTGATTTTTCTCAGATAATACTTCTTTTTTTTTTTTTTTTTCCTGTAGAGGACTGAAGAAGCCTAGGGCATGCTCCCTCTCTACGTATTAAAATCTCTATGTATTAAAAGCAAAGCATTTCAGTATAAAGACAGATGTGCAGAACTCCTGATATTGAAAGTCAATGGTGATGACATCATGCATCTGAAAATGCACACGTGGCTGAAATGCTGTAAAAGGCTTCTATGTGCCAAATTTTATTTTTCTGTATTACCCTGCAAGTAAATAATGATAAGACATCAGAGCCTGTCTGATAATCTTTGACAACAACCCTAACCCTGTAATCGTGGCCATGGGAGAAACCGGCGCACACTCAGCTCTGACCCACTGAGCCTTTTATCTGTGTATGTCTCCATGGACCAAGCAAATAAAGGGAAACTGGTAATTTACACATGAATCAACTTTCTTGTCAGAGCAGGCACCAGAGACGTCCCTTTTCTCTACCACAGCGAGGAAAAGCATCCAGGTCTGAGCTTGTCTCTCCAGAAATCATGCAAGCCAAAGAGCAATGTATTGGGAAATGGTGTGTTGGCAGAGGTATGCTCTTCTGGACACCAGATAAAAAATGGTATCCGCAAAGAAGCAGATAAATTCTGGGCTTGAAACAGGACTGACAGCAGTGAGCCTTTGTCCTATTCAAAACATGCAATGTCATACAAACTGAAGCCAAGATACAATCCCGATAGAAGATTATACAAGATATCTGAGTAGGTATCTGTAAGGAATTCAGCCTACATTTTAATAAGGTACAAATCTTGCAATGCCTCAGGTCTCATTTCCACTTCCCAGCAGCTGCCTTTTGAAAAGGTACTCAGATTGTTTTGGGCTTGCCAGACACTGGACATGGGTATGTAATAGCACTGGTAAAATAATCCATGAACTTTATTTGTGATGAAAATTAGCCTAAAACATTCTAGTGTGAAAGTCATCTGTAAAGATAGAGCAGTGTTTGCCTTCAGATTATATCTCATTATGAAGAGAGACTTTTATTGGTCCATAGGCACCACTCATACTCTCTTTCCCACAGTGAAAAGCATGGTACAGCGCAGTTCTGTTGAATAGTCAAGATCTCAAAGGCATTTCTGTAGTTTAAACCACCAAAAGCATCATACTGCTATAAAACAAAGACAGATGTTTTATTGCTAGATTTGGCATTTTTACATGCCTACTTCTGAAAACTTAAGTTTTTGTGCACTGTAACATCCACTCTGCTATTGCCGAGGTTTTTCTCTGCATTTTTAAAATGGAAAGGATGATCCAGACTGCCATCAGTGAAAATCTTGAATTAAATGTCAGAAGTTTGGTGACCCAGCACTACAATGCTTCCTTCTCAGCATCAAGAGATTAGGTCCCTCCACTGATAGATTCCTGAGGAAGGCTTTCTGGAGACAGTGACTCTTGCTTGCACTCTTGAGTTCAGAAAGACATATTTTCCTTTCCCTGGTCTTTTTCCACCCTATCATTGATGCTATTTCCCTAAGCCCCATCGATCACTCTCTTGTCTCCATTTCTGTCACTTGTGCTAACATTTGCTTGGAGGGGCCAGGACAGATTAGAAAGGTAGGGCTGAAACTGCCATCACTGCCCATCATCCAAGCAACTCTTAATAACTGTAGGCACCAAACAAACATGTAATATACAGCTATTTAAAATAAGAAAAAATAAATTACTACAGTTACCGATGCCATATTTTGCCTTCTCTAAACCCGAAATGTAAAATAAAACTTTATGTTTTTCTTCTTTTAACCCCAAGTAAATTTCCTGGTTTTTACAATCCCACCTTTCTTGGTTGTTACCAGCCTGTCTTTTGTTTAACACTTACCAAAACCATATTCATTTGTAAGGAAACTTATAGCACACTTCTTTCCTTCCTAAAATGTGTGAGAATACAGACATGGTTCAAGGAACTGATTTCACATTTCCAAAAGAATTTCCATAAGATAGCCATGTCCCTGATGGACAAAACAGGCCTCACCACTAAATCTCAACTTTCTAGCATTGTGATATACAGTTTTAAAATGATATGGGTTGGATATGCATTCATTTAAATTTAATGGCAATATAGCTGATATCAGATCTGAGTTTATTAGCGTGGTGCATTTTCTGTGAGCACGAATTGACTACATGCCAATGAGTTTTGAACTACATAGTGAAGCCAATTAGTTCTAAGAAATAAAGTGTTACTTCTCTCTAGTGTCATACTAACTGCTACAGTATGAATTATGCTGCTGATAAAGATGTTGCTATAAGCCAAAACAAACTACAAAGACTTAATCAACTTGTAAAATTTACATAAGCATAGTAAGAAATTCATCTTTGAAAGAGTTGCATGTATGCTGCTAAATATATGTCTTCAATGGTCACTGAAAACAAAGGTAAAAATCCAATATAAAATGCAGGGTCTTTTCACTGACATGAAATCTCATTCTCTCTGTTTTCTGGTACTCAAACTTGGCTCACTTTGTCTGCCATTGTTGTGTAAATCCTGTGTTAACACCCCTAACACCATTCTCACCTGATTTGTTAAAGCCAGCACTGATGCCCACGCTCACTGTGACTAGACAGTGACTATATACTCCTCCTGAGTGTGACTATAAAGACCTTTCCTCATATTTTAGAGCTTTGACCATGCACTCTTCTATTTGGTTCTTCAGCTCTGCTTTCTTGATCATGTCTCACATAAGGAATTTTTTTTTACTTTCAGAGTTTAGAGACTTCATTTATGCTGATAAATTTAACACAAGTAAGAACATTATTGACACTGAATCCAGCTGGCATCGAATGATCTGTGCCTGTCCTCAAACTAAACTCTCCCCAGCCCCAAAACAGCATGATAGCATCCAGCTGCTTCTGGAGAACAGACCTGGAGGAATCCTCACTCCAGAACTGTGTGTAAAGAGCATCCCTTGGGCATGGGCACAGGTGCACCAGCCATTTTGTGAGAAGCACAAAAGCAGAGGCAGCCACAAGGGCTGTTCTCAGGCACTTTTATTTATTTACTAACTCAGACATATGTGAGCTTCCTGTCTCCTGTCCAATCTCATTTCAAACTCACTCCTGCCTGCAGTCAGCTCATCCAAGTGATAGTTCTCTAAGTGTTAACTTCAGCAATCTTTTACCATAAACTTCTGCAGATCCACTTGATGAACTTCCTTCAAGTTCCTCAATAAAGATCTACTTTGCTGAAATGCCTGCAAAGAATGAGAATAATTAGGCTGCTGGTCCTTTTGATAAACTGGTCCTTTTGTCACACCATACAATGGTGTTTTGTGGCTTTCTTGGTTTCCCCATTTCAGGATATGAGGGGACTTTGCACAGTGCTTACAGAGCCTACAGTAACCAGTTTTCAGAGAAGTACCCATGCTGACAAATATGTTAAAAGGGCTGTGTGAAGGTCAGGGCAGACCCAGTGCATGTACTACTACCAAGCTGGACCAGGCATCATGAAGCTCTGCCCAATACTCAGTGGTTTCCCTTAACAAGACCAGCTGAAAACTGATAGAAAAACACAGTCACTAGCTTTTCACCATCAACACATCAGTGTGGTCACATGTTTTGGTGGCTTACCCCGTTCTGTTGGTCCTGTCCAGAAACGCCTTTTGCAGGCAGCTACAGAAGCTCTGAACTTGTACCCAGCAAAGATGGACAACAGAATCAAGAAAGGAGGCTGACATTTTGTTTTCACAGTCAGGACAGATTAAATACTGACAGCTCTTCTTGGCATGCACATTCAGAGGTGAAAGGTACTGTTGCCCCTCTCCAGGCACACAACCTTATGGGTTTGTATTTCCATCCTTTGAATGTATGTTCTTGTTTTGCCTTCACTTGCCTTGATTAGTTGAAGGGATGGTGTACCTTGCTGTTTCTCCTTTTGCAGAAAAGCAGAGTCTGTCTCAGAGAGGCCAGATCCTCTTCAGGAAGAGAGAGGTATGTCCCTTACATTTATGCTAAACAAATCAGACACCTCCATTGCAAATCTGATTTCACTGATGTTTACCTGTGATGCTGGAGCACAGTGATGTGGTACACTTTCCAAGTTCCCTTCTTAGCTTTATTAAGTTTCTTTTGTAGCTAGAAGATGGCCAAACTTTCTCATAGAGTTCAGATATAGCAAATATCTCTTGCCAATGCTGAGGGAATAATTCACAAATACTCATTCCCATGCAGAATACACTAAGGCCATATTCTGACTACAAGTGATATGGTCTTACTTTCTCTTAATGTCTAATTAAAATCCAGCAGTGGACTGAATTAACTTGGTTTGCAAAGGAATCCAATTATGAACTTCAAGACGGAAGGGCAATGAGATGGCCAAACTAACACTGTTAAAAGAGCAGGCGAATGCTGTCAGTGAAACTTAGCAACTTCCTTAATCACACAACCCTCAAATAAAAATACATTTAAATGCAGAAGTAATAATATACTTTCTGAACAAGTCTGGGAGATGCCAGAGGACCTTGGCACCACCCTGCCTAGAGCTCCCAAGCACATCCTTCAGGTGAAACTCAGCTCATTAACACAACTGCTCTTTGGACAAACCCTAAATATACAGACAAAAGGGCTTCTGAGCTATCCTCTGAAGGTGAAGAAATCTGCTTCCACCAGAGACAAACTCACTTGTGGGATATGACTGCCTAAACCATTTACATTTTAACATCTATGCTACTCTTAGCTGGGTATGGTCTGATTCAGCAGCTCAGTTAAACAATTTACAAGCCAGAAAGAAACAGGACAGGACTAATAAGAAAAAACAAGCAGAATGCAATTCATAACTTGGATGGGTTAATCCAAACATTAAATATGCTGCATTCCCTGTAAGAAATAACTTAAGGCAGTACTTGGGTCAATAAAATGTTTGCAGGAGACCTTTAGCACAACTGTACTGATAAATTTGCTGACAAAAGACTTCCGTTGTTTCTTTGATTACTTCTGTCGATAACTTTATTTCTTTGTCCACCTTTTCTACTCTGCCTTTCCAGCTGAGCATAGACACATATATTAAAATAACATACCAACAAGAAGATACAAATTTTTTACATGCATTTTTTTCCCTCAGAGCTGACATAAATGACCACATGATTTGGACAGTGTAAAGTGCTCCCGTATCACTGCAGCTATCATGACCTGCTCAGGTTCACTTCTGCAGCATGCACAGACCTTCTCTGCACATGCTGAATCTATTGCTGAGCCCCTTCCTCACACAGGGCTGATGTACACAGTGATGGTACTGCAATTCCTAAGAAGTACAGGAGAGTAGTGGACCTGAAAACACACATGGGGACCAACTGCAGGTAGTAGCTGTCCCAGGTAAAAAAAGCTGCAGAACTGGTGTATGCAAACCCCACCTTGGAAAAGGGATACATTTTTGCATGTCAGGAATAACAAGGTCATCATATAGAAATACTTGCAGATGTGCCAAGTTGGATATGTTTCTCTTTTTAATAAGGATTACTGATCTATTTAAAGAAAATATTTCAGGCTAAGTATTTAGATGAATGACTTGGAATTTTATTGGGATTCATGGATTTGATTAACTACATTTTCCTGTCACTCAGGTAAGTATTTTTATTAATTTAATTCATAATTTTATTTTATTAATCTGTGACCTGCCACCAAGAATAAACATAAAATAGGGATTTGCTCAACTTTTAGCCATTCAAAGTATTCAAATCTGTGTCTCTCACATGCATAATCTCTCCCTCCTGTATAGACAAATTATGCAAAACACAAACATTTAACTATTAATAACTTATTAGAGACCACAGAGAACATGATTTAAACCTCTATGTTAAATATTGTTTTAAAGAAGACAAAGTTATTTGTGGGAAAAAATCAGACAGCAAATTATTTAAAAATAGTTCAAAGAGAAAAATATTTGCAATTATTTTTATTTAGATGTTAGCTGAAAGCATCTCATTAAAAAAATCTGTTTGTAAGACCAGCAGTAAAAACATTAATGTCTGTTCCTGCATCAGAGTGCACTCCAGGCTTCAAATAAATCCCAATATACATTCCACTTTCTTTATTTCCCTGCAATTTTTTTTCCATACTGAGTACATTTTATTAAAATGAAATTTATATTTTAGGAATGAAGCAAGCAGTTTGAAATATTGGCATCTAAAGGGCTTCTTAGGCAGTATTGCTTGTTTGACACTGAAGTTTTTGTTTTGGTACAGAATATAAAACCATTTCCTCAAGATATTTTGTGTTCAGCATAAAATATTAAAAATATCTCATTTCCAAGAGGTCTGGTGGGAGTTCATGACAGATGCGTTGCATCTTTTTTTAAAAAACTTTTTGCAGCATTGTTGTGTCTAATTAGCCCTGATGATTTACCCATGATAGTATGAACTTGAGAGGAAAGTGGAACATAATCTTTGGAGCAAAGAACAAACGTGTTTTTGGGGAAATGGGAGGGAGCAAAAGCACTGGCTTGAGGTGGTTTATAACAAATGCCCCCAAGTAGTCCTGTGAGTTTTCACTTATTTATGCACCACCATATGATACATCATTTTGCCTTCTGTGCTACAAACAGGCTCATGCATCTCACACGTTGGCATTGCAATCACATTGCCGCTCCTGTCTGTGGCTGACAACTAGTTACAGAGGACCAACCACCATGGACAAACAAAAGGTGAAGATAAAACCTGCCATGGATGAGGGGAGGCACCACTAATCATACACTACCCTCTCCAGGCTACCACCTTGAGATTATGGGAGAAGTCAGGAATCAAAAGGTGAACTGTCCCTAAAAATCTTTAGTTTTACAGTCAGGGTTTCTTTCCGGTATGGGCTCTGTGCAAAAACACCTTGTCAAAAATTTTCTGAAGACGCAGAGTTTATCAAAGGAGGCTTGCAGCTATGGGACCAGGTGGCTAGGTAGACACTGGAGAAGCTGAGCAGACAGACCCCAGTGCAAGAAGAGGGAATGAAGATTTCATTTGCATTCAAGATGGGTAAAATGCACAAAGTGAATATTTTTATAGTTTCAATTAAAACATAGGTGATGTTTTTTTCACCTGACTCCAGCCTCATGTGGCAAGGTCAGCCCTTTCAGTGAACAAACAGCTCAGTCGCCGCCAGTGTAGCTGTTATCAACAAGGGGAGATGTTCGACACAGCCTAAAGCTGGGGCACGAACCCTGGCTAAGCTTAAGACATTTATCTGACAGCATCAGCCTGACATTCCACAAACACATTTGCTTTCCATGACCTCAGAGCATTCGTGATTAATCAAAAATGCATCTTGGATCTTGAGAACAAGCTACAAGCAGGCACACAAAAAAAGAATATGCTCTCGATCTCACTTATTGACTCCAGAGGTATATTGAATTTAGAAATAGCAGATAGAATAAAATGATCAATATGTTCTCACTTGTCCATGCAAGAGCAAACTTTATCCCTCCAGCAACAAACATTGATCATGTAAATGTTTTAGAGCTGCTTTCAAGTACAGAGAGCAAAGGCATGAGGACTTTTGAGGAGGGGCATTACATGGAAAAGATACCGGTGTATGTGCACTAGCACTTGGCTAGGAAGTGTGCTGTTAAAAGCTGTGGAGTGCAGCAATGCACCTGAGCCACCTCTACCTCTGCGGCCGTTTCCACCAGTACATATTGCTAACATCCAGTTTGGGAAACACTGTGCCAAGTGATCTTAATAAAACATTATAGAAGATACTTTAAAACTTAATGAAGGCACATAATCTGCTTCAGAGAAAACTTTCTGCCTTAATTTAAATGAGACACAGTTATAACATATCCCCTATGCACTGTTTACAATTTATAATTTATGTCTTAGTTCAAATACACGACTTTCTGCAGTCATCTGCTAAGTTATATGATTAGCATTTGAATATTGTAATATTCTGCTTCTTGATACCATAGTAATATGATGCAGTACATTTGTATTTTAATACTTTCTTTTTTATTCACTAATAAGCATACGAAGCTCTAATTAGTTGAGATGAAAGAAATCATGCGCCCTACCCAGTCTAATTTGAAAATGGTTATATCTCTGTAAAAACTCTTCAACATTTCATTTATTAAATCCCACTCTTTTTTGGTTACCTACTGCTCAGGCTATAAGTCGTTTGTGCTCATACTGCACCATCATTCTACTATAGCAAAACTACTGTATGTGCTTCAGTCCCTGTTGGCATGGCAAACAAACTTTCATTGCATGTGCTCTCAATAAAATGGTGGTACTAATTAGAAGATATAAACTCATGCTGAGACATGATATGAATTGGTGTTATGCATCTCTTAAGCTCACAGCAGTATTAGATTTATATGGTTGATGCCCTCAACTAATATTTAACTAGAAACATTCAATTTTTTAAATCTGCAGAAAAATGACACAAAAGTGAAGGTGCTTCATTAAAGCAATTCACAGATCCTCAATAATCCACACTCCACTTATCTCCACACTTGTAAGTGGCAAACAGAAAAAAAAGTCATTTTTTTCCCCAGTAAAGACTGAGAAGAAGAATGGTGTAGTGAAAACATGCTAGTGTTACCTAGTGTCCATCCATTATTTTTCCAAGGGAAGACCCCAAATGACATGGTAGTAGATAAGCAAACATCATCCCAACTTAGGGAGAAGGTTCCCCAGATAGAGAGAGAGTTGATCTCCCTGGAGTCTGGAAGTGGCTGTTAGCCTACAACCTGGACTACTGCCATTAAAAAGCCTTGTCCTCTGTATACTTTTTACTTTTTTTTTTACTAAAGAAAAAGGAGGAATTTACTAGTCCACAAGGGCTAGGAAGTTATACAGGTACCCTAACTTCAGCCTGATTCAAGACACTGCATAAATGTAGGTTCATGATGACCCCACTGCTCAAACTCTTGCAACATACACTATGGACTCTAGATATCACAGTTGTGTGTTTTGACATCCATGGTGAAAATGAGCAGAAAATCTGACTGTTCCATATCAAGAAATATTTTTCCTAGTGCTAATGTGCCTTAAATACCTTGTTCCACAGCTGAGTGGCCTGGCACCTGCTGCATGAGAAATAGCCAATTATTGTTCAGTGTCTCTAATTTTCTGATTCAATTAGCATGCTTCAGAGCTTTCCAGTTTAATTGCAAACTACTTCACAGTCAGCTCTCTGATTAATCATTGCCCATCTGCAAGCCATCGCAAAACTTGGTGGAACAAATCTCTGTACGTTGGAATGCTGGGAGCTTAGAAAATCAAACTTGTTTTGGTATATAAAGCTTTAATTTTGTTTGCCCTTTTCAGCTGCACTTTTAAGAAGCTCTATACTGATTAAACAGGAAGTCCAGACAATAATATGCTACATTATGCATATAATTACTGTAAATACAGATGAGACTGTAGAAGGTTAGGTGCTAACATGTATGGAGTAGGGGGTCAAGAAAACACATTTACAATCAATTTCTCCCCCATTACAACAGAAAGGAGATATTGGTGGAGGAGGGAGAAAGAGAGATATGAGATAGTGATGTAGTCCCATGCATGACTCTGGAGGTATTTCTGCAACACTACACAGCAGTACAACCATCATATGCTATTTCTGATTTCATTTTCAAAAGAAGCTGTTAACTTCCCAAAACCTAAAAAGTTCAGAAAGTTGTATTCAATTGCTTAAATACCACACCTATACTTTATTGTACACTTTCAGCTTCAAGCTGAACACTGCTGTTGGGTAGGACCATAAGCTAGCTCAGTTGTCATGGAGGTGCTAATTTTTCCTGTATTTTACTGCACTCACAACAGTAATAATACCCACTGAACCAACACAGATTGCCTATTTTATTCAGGCACACATTTACCTCTCTTATTCAGGTGCACATAAACTTCCTGTCCAGAAGACATGATTAAAAAAGTAGCAGCATATCACACAGCAGGGAATTAGCAATTCTATTACTAATTAATTATTTTGCATATGAAAGTATAAACACAATTGAAGCTTATGGACCTGAAAATTTTGCTTTAAACTCATGCAACATTTCAGCATGAATCAAATTCAATATGATGCAACAGTGTTTGGTTTCCTGCAGCATCCTGTTTTGAGGATTTCCCTGAACTGGAGCTATTGTGAGCATTTTGTTTCAAAATACCATCACTTAAGAACCTGCTAATCTCCATCATAATTTTAGTAATTCCAGGTTAAAAAGAGAAGTCCTAAGAAAAAGTTGAATCAGCTCATCAATTTCTCTAGTCACCAAAGAAGATTCAAACATTGCAAAATTGTGATAATGACGTTTGGATGATACATAGTGACAACTGCCAAGGAGCCATACCTCCTACACTCTCGCAGAAACAAAACTGCATTACTGACACAAGAAAGAATAGTTACCTAAAGCTGTATTATTGCTCATCAAGATTATGCCACCATGCCAAAGCTGGAATTTGGACTTCTTGTCCAAGGCCCTTAGATGTTTGTAAGATTTGCAAAATGTATTTAAAATATATTTTTAAACCATGCAGTTAAAGCACTGCCTTCCCATCCATCTAGCTGAATGAAATACCTTACAAAAATTGATCAGAAATTCCCAAGATGAGCATTGCCACGAAAAGAAATGTGTTTGCAAACACACCTGAGTGCTGGGGTCACAAAACTGCTTTTGTCATTTTCCCAACAACATTTTTCTATGCCAGGTGAGGTAAATGTATCACCTTCCAAGAATAATCTATGTAAATAAATGAACCTATGTAACACAATGAACAATACAGACAATGCAAACACAAGGCACAGTCTTTCATTCTGTGACATGTCAGTTCACTATTTCTGTGTGTGTAGTCAGTATACTTGAGTAGGGTGATGTAGCAGATGTAGCATCTCCAGATTACAAATTTAAGATGTATTTCAAATCATGCTGAGGAACATGCTATGCTGGGAAAAAAGAACTGAGCTTTGCTGGTCTGTGAAAAAAAAGAGTTGTAGGAGCACTGCATATTTTTCCAATTTAGCTTGTGTTTCTAAAGTTATTGCAGCCTGTATTATCTTTTTTAAATGAATCACAAGATAATCAAATTGGTCTCGTCTATTATTGTATATTATTGTATGCCAGTTTGGCATACAATCACAGAATTCAGAAACAAAGGCAAAAAATGGTGGTGTTTTCAACATTTCCAAGAGACTACCTCCAAAAGACTAAATCTGTTCAACATTGCTGAAAGTTTTAGCCCCGCAATGCCCACTAATGTCAAGGCAAGTTACACAGCTAAATCCTGATAATCTATCTACTCCATTTATATACTCAGTTTAGTAAGTGGAAACCTGGTTTTAGGTCCTGTGGCCAGGTTACCTCAACAGTCCAGCACGCAAGGCTATGTTCTTCCCATCACTCCCTTGACAGCTTACTTGTGTTTAAACCCAGTTCGTAACTGCCTTCCCAAGATCAACTGGCTTCCCATTCTGCTTCTTTATTCTGAATCATAAGAAGAAGTGATGTTAAAGTGCTTAATGTGTCTGACTCAGATGTAGAAAAGTCTGCAGGCACAGAAACTTGACCATCATGATCTCCTGGACTACCTCATGGAGGCTCATGGAGCAAAGACTGCATAATACTGGTGTCTGGAGAAACCGAGGTTCACAGCCCTAAGTTGTGTTGCCTGGGCCCGTCTGAGTTACAGCTGACCCTGAGAAGCTTTGCTGGGGTGGGAAACACCAATCTGCAGACTCAGCTCTGATGCTTAGCCCCTGCCTTTCTTATGAACATATCCAGCAAAACAGGTAATTTCCCAGTGTAGCTATTTGGATTCCTTGCTCTGGAAAATTGTGCAATCATCTTACAAAGTATTTACTGAGTTTTGGAACCACAGAATTGAAAAAACCCAAATGAAAACAATTATTACAAAAAACACATTACTTTCATTTCATAGAGGCAGATTATGAAAATAACTGTAGCTGTTCACTACCAGAGGTACAACAAATTTGTACTGGCTGCCAGAGTCAGCACCCAACATTGTTTTCAATGGCAAACATCTCTACAACCTTGCAGGGTCACCTCTGTCCTGCTGGAATTACCACCCCAAGGGGACCAGGGGGAGTGGACAGCAAAACAGTGCATGCATGCTGGCATTGTATATGGGAAAAAGTTCTTTATCTCTATGCTCTTAAGGTCCTGCTACAAGTAACATCAAGTCACCTCTGACTTCCAGACTCGTGATCCTGCCAAAGGACCTTTGATGCACTTACTGATTTTCCTTTCCACTTAATTCATGATATTGACCTGGGATAACTACCAAGAATACTTCATTGTGGCTCTTTTAAAGTTTTCCTATGGTGCTGTATGTTTGTTTACTTTTTCTTTTTAAGCATAATTTCTACAGTTTCTAAAAACTGCATTATTTAAAACAGGTTTAGAAAAAAATTTGCATTCCTGCTGGATTTCTTGGTTTAGCTTGCTCTATTGAAGCAATGGGCAAACCCTCAAACTTTTATATTTTTCTCTGTTTTGAGCTGAAAAGGATTGGAACAGCCACAAAAACAACTGGGAGAATATATTATTATTTTTACTTCCTTTTAAATTACTTTTATTTTCCTCATTAAGAGAAAATGAAATTTTCTCTTAATGAGTACCAGAAGCTCTGCTTACCGTTTTCACTACCCCTGCATTAACATATTCAATCTCTGCTTCTGATATTTAAGAAAGGTAAAATATATTTCTTCCTAATTTTGGTAATAAGTTTAAAGCTTATTAGGCAGAGTGATTTTTACAAATGGGTATTTTATCTTCCAATAGTTCTTTGTTCTTGGGAAACACTCCTCATCCTTCTACTGTCTTTTAAAAATTATGGAATAGAGATGCACATCTAGTATTCTGGGCTGCAGAACTGGTAAATACGGAAAGACATATTCTGAAATGTTATTTTAGTATTTGCTTAAGAAACAACAACAAAACCTTTAAAAAATACCAGAAAGGGAAAATCTATCCCAGTCAAGGTGAACTGTAGGAGTTCACATAGGAATAAGGAGGATGCTCCATAAGCAGCCCAAACCTGATCCTGCACAGTGGTGTAGGGTTGCATGCAGTGCAGGGACAGGCAGGTTACCACATCATCCCCCTGCCTGTGGCTGGGCTGACACCAGCAGAGGGGCTGGGCCGCTACCATCATCTCTCTGTCCTAAGTCAGTGGCTGGAGTAATTTGGAGGATGTTAAGTATCCAGAAACTACATGACTTGAAGAGTAACTACAGAGTTACCTTGTCAATGACACTCAGAGTAACCTTGTCAATGACAAGACCCTACTAACAAGTTTACTGGGAGATTTTAGACTTCATTACTAGCTATTTCCAAAAGGTGTTGGTCCATCAAGACTCCAGCAGGATACAGAAACCTGCTTCTTATCTGACTTCTGTAGTTAAAGTTATGCACCAATTACTGATACTGCCTCTATAAGATTTCTGCTGAGCTCAATACATGGCATATTTTCTAACATTTTGATCCAAGCAAACCACTGAAACTTAGTCCAATTTATTTCTGGCCAGGTATGGGCAAAGCCAAAAATTAGGAAAAAAACCCCAGAAAATGTCCACAGATGACTTTGTGATAATAAAACATGAATACAATTTCTCTTCCGTATTATCACAGGCATTGAATTACCATCACATGTTATTATACACTTTTAAAATATTTATACAGCTCAGGTGAAAATATATTTCACTCAACAGCCTGCATATTTCAGTACCCATTTTTAGCTACTGGTCCCTAGTGCAGAGCAACACAAAGGCTCAAGGCATTTTTAAAGCAGGGACCAAAAGGCAACTCTTTACTTAGATGTTTTTCATGTAGCAATGAATAAAAATTTATATTCTAGCTTTGCTCTAACTGTGGTAAAGTCATTCAGTCCCCGTTTGGGAATGCAGTCTATTCTGGAATGGGTAACTAATTTATTTCACCAGGTATCACAGAGTGGCATGATAGAAAAAAAATCACCTGCATTTGTTCGGAACCAGGACAATATCGAATATACTTGTTTATACAAGTACATATGTATATGTTTCATGATATCTCACTGCATTTTTATTCATTATTGTAGCCATAAAGGCATTAAACTAATTTAAAAAAATTGCTTCATATCAACTCTTTTGCATTATTATCAACATAAACTCAATGTATTTAAAATTAGCTTGAAAATCAGTTGTTGTGCATATCCCAGAGGTGGTTTAATACATCCATCCATATATGTATGTAGATGCTTATGAATATCCTGCTGCTTTGAAAATGACTCACTATGCTATTTCACCACAATTTGCATTGTTATAATAGGATATTGACTGATTTTAGGTTTAAGGGACTAACGCGGTATTCAGTAATGACTCTGTGCTACAAGTTTATTGCAAGTGCCGAAGGTTCATTCACCCCAAGCAATTCAGTCAATAACCAATTTTTATACTTCTATCTCCTTCAAAATTCCAAACCAATAATCCTTTGCTTTTTTTTTTTTTTAATTATTTCAGTATCAGACTAACATTTCCCATGGAAATCAATATGGGTGAGATCCATTAGCCAAAAATCTGCAGCACTGCAATGCAAACATATTAAAAATATTGATCTTGCAGGCTACTGATGTTTTGATTGACTTTAATGTTTGTAAGCAGCAATAACAGAATTTCAATGACTGAAACAAACTTTTGATTAAAATTATAGATTTTAACTTCTTTTTTCTATTTTACTGTTTCAAAGGGTACTGCATGGTTTACTTGTTTGCTGTAAATGATCACTGCAGTGAATCCTACTCAGTTTCTCATTTGTAAATACTAAGGTCTGTCCCAGGTAACATATCTTCAGTTATACTTTCTATCACTTTTGATGTTTTGGTTCCACTATATCACATGTATAGCATGACTCCGGGTAGTGCCGGACGTCATTTTGCAGCATTTTCCCTTCTAAATTCTCTCATCTTGTGGGTTTATGCACCCACAAGCAATATGAATTTGACCTCACTTTTTTTTTTACTATCCATTAAACTTTTGTTGATTTTTCCACAGCAGCTGGCCAGGATTTTGCTAAAGCCATCTTTTTAATTTTGCCCTCCTTTTAAAATATATGTCTCACATAAAATAAGGACATATTCTACACTTTGTTGGGTCTTTTTACCTTGGGTATGAATATGCCTTCATTGTCATAGAGTCTGAATGTTCCACCACCTGGATCACATTTACTATCACAGGGGAGAAGAGGCATTCTTGCTTTAGGGATGGGGAATTGAACCATTGAGGAATTAGGGGGAAAACTTTGGACCACCTGGTTCTCAACCAGGTTCTGAAGGCTATGACGAAGTAGCTCCAAAGGAAGAAGTTTTCTTCAGAAGGCACCAGTACTGATGACTGTCTTGGGCTATCCAAATGGTTGCTTGCTCCGAGTGACACGTGGTTGTTGGCTCTTGTGTCCTCTGGGCTGGTCCTTTTGCCTTGGGGCTGTGTAAACTACATAGAAATATTTGGGAAAAAAGAAGTGAGATAGACTACTGCAAAGAGACACCAGCGATGGGCCTTTGAGATCTTTGTCCTGAGAAGACTGTACCAGCATATGCTGCTGCATCACCTGTAAATCTCCAGTGTTCCATACTCATACAGACAGTGCCTATGTACACTCCTGTGCATAGACAAGTGCTTGACAGTGGAGCTACAGCTTCATCATTCTGATACCTGGCACAGGAATATGCCACCTGAGGCCCCTTCTAGGTCCAGTACCATAACAGCTTAAGATACATCCCCTTTGGACAAACCATGTGATTTTTTTTTTTTTTTTAAATCATAATCCTCTTTCTGCTGATATCCATCTCCCCAGCTCTATAGCTCAACCTCGCTCTCGCATCCAGTGGACAAAAATTGCCTGAAGGAAGAGTAACTTGAGGGATGACGTATGTAGACACACTTGCACTATACTATAAAGCAAAAGATATATGTTTCCTGTATAGCATTTAACACAACATCCAAGGTACAGCTCCGGGACCTAAATCCTCTCACAAAGTCACTGCATGAATGGAGGGGGGTTAACATTAACCCACATGCATCCCACAGGCTGAAGCTTTCCAGCAGGGTGCGATGCCCAGAAGACCCGTGCCACCAACCACTACAACTTTCTGGAAAAGCCTTTGAGCACTGACCCCATGTCTCTGGCTCTGCAGTCCCATTAAGCTTTGATGTTTGTGACTATTGATTGCCCACTCTGAAATATTTAAACAGGAAAAGCAAATTAGCATTACTAAGAAGCTGCATGTTGGAAGAGGAAAGACAAGCTCAGCTCTGCTGTCCTGCTTCTTTCACTGGGGGACATGAAGTGCTCCACGATGTTGCCAAACCCCTTAGAGCAGGCAGTGCTTTGTCTGTGCCTTGAGATCTTAAGAAGGACTAAGAAACAAAACTGCTTCTAAATATGGAATGTTTTAGGCGAAGGACAGATAGCTTACCAAATCAGGCAGACATCTCTTCTGTAGAGAAAGAGCTGTATGGCAGAGAACTCCTGTATTGACCACAACCTTGTTTAGAGATTGTTAAACTTTTAGCCTTCAACCACCTTCAGGTAAAAAAAAAACCCCAAAACCAAAAAAAACCCAAGCCTCAAGCCCAATAAACTAAGAACAGTTATGACCCTGACTACAAAAAGAAATTCAAAAGGATTTTGAATTGCATTGCAAAAGGTATTCTACTGCATCTGCACTGTAAACACACATCAATTTATAATCCTCAAAATTGAAGCACCTTGCTCTCCAAACACACACAGAACAGGCAGTCTCAGTACAAGCATTTTTTTTGGTCTGTCTCTGTCAATATGTCTACACACAGTCTGGAAACTGCTCCAGGCTGGGGAGCATATTTCAGGGCTCCAGCACACAAGCTTCCTGCAGACTCAGCTGCTGGAGTTTTAAGTGCTGCTGCTCTCTGCTGCTTGTCCTGCCTCTCTGCTGAGCAACCGCCCCCGAGGCAGAATTTGCAGAAATTAACATAGCCATCATATTAATACAAATGCTTTTTTTTTTTTTTTTGCAGTTTAATGTTGTCATCTTGCAGGAATACGCATATCCCTCTGAAGACTTTGGTAGAAGGGAGGTAACCAGCAAAAGGATGGGCTGAGGCTCAGGCTGTTAAACAGCCTCAAAGTCTTCACAAAGTCTGTCTTAACATACATTTTAGATGCCTAGATTGTGAGCTGTGAAGTCAAGCCCTTGCCTATTAAAACATATAAATTTCATATTTTCTGTATTATTTTGCCAGTATCAAACAGAAGCAGTTTTGGCTCTGCTGTGGGTTGAGTGCTGTAGACAGACATGAAAAGCTCTGCATCTCACAAGCCATACTTCAAGCCCCTATTTATTAATTCTAAGTAATGCACGGGACAGAGTACAAAATGTTCATACCATTCATTTATTTGCATATTCATCTCGTCTATCACAACAAGGAGACAAATTTAGAATGTTTTTTGTAAGATCTGCCTTCAGTGTCTAGCTGTTAGAGTAATTGCTAGTGAATTACTATTTGCATGAAACAGTCTATTATCCAGTATTACCCATTGAAGCAGATGGCCCTCATTTCAAAATGTAGACATACACGGTGGTGTCTCTCTCCTTGTTGCCCATCCAAGCTCAGGACAACTACGGCAGACCTGGGTGAGGAGAAGGCCTGCACACTGACCCTTGAACATGCAGTCTGAGCTCAGTATCTTTCCAGATGGCTAATGCATTTTTGCCTCCACCAGCTTCTGAAAATTCACTAAGGAATAATGAGGATGACTTAAAAATTGTGTGATCTAAAAAATAATTTAAGGCTTCTTGCTTCTTGCTGATGACAGCTGAAAAAAAACCAAGTCTCTTTTCCACACTACTGTATGGGCAAAAAAAAAAATCTATTTCGAAAATTGCAAGACCAGAAATTGATCAGTAAATAAAATACAGACCACTACTAACTTGCTACAAAACTATAAATAATGATATAGTAGTTTGCAATTTGCAATATTGCACATTAATCACTCCTTCACTTCTGGTATGACAACTTGCTGATGACCTGAGATCCCTCCCATCTATGCAACAACAGCCACTGCCATCTATATTTAATATTATCATTCATGATCATGAAATCCAAGCAGATCAAGAGACAATGAAGTTTAACATATCAAAAAAGTAATGTATCTGGAATTGGCGAGCAGAGATATGAATTAAGGCTCTGGCAAGTCATGACAAGGGCCACTTCCAAAAAATTAGTGACACCTTTGGTGGACTGACTCCTCTTCCCACCAGATGCTATAATGCCAACTCTTCTCTTTGGCTGTGACAAATGGGTTTTAACCCTCTTCTGACTGAATTTAGGATAAAAAGACATCTAAATAGAAGTACTTAGAAGGTCTGTGACTTGTTCTATACTTTCCTGCAGCTCCACACCAGAGTAGAGACTGTGCACAGAGTCTCCTGCAGGAAGGCAAGCTACATGCAATCAGCCTACAAATCAGGGTATTAAATTGGCCTGTTGTGTTACTTCAGGCTTATTAAAGTGCCTGTAACTGTTTGCTTCTATGTAAGAGATTGACATCTGCCCCTGAGCAAGAATGACACTCAAAGCAACCCAAACTGCTGCTGTCCTTGCTTGAGTCAATGCATGCGAACCTTACACTCTGCTACCAAAGCAAATTACTCAGGACACCCCACAAAGGCAGACAGATGTATGCTATGACCTCTGTGATTGTGTGATTTCAGTGAAGCTTCAGAAAAGAAGAGAAGGCTGCCTGAGCCAGTCTCTTAGTGCACAAACTGATGGTCAAACGCAAGAAGATACTAGACATATCCTAAAAAAGCACTCAGGATCTTCATATCCCAGTGACATCAACTGTGACATAAACTTTGTGTGCTCAGAAGTTTCTGGCCTGATTCATTAAGTCCCACATGGCTGAGTGAACGATGCATATTCTGAATAAACAAAGCAACCACACTCAAATCCTGTAGGGCCAAAATGTCTTCTCTTATTTAATCTTAAAAAAGAAAGAAAATTACACCCTTGGAGATGTCACCCTTAATTCACTTGGAGAAATTGAATCAAGACACTACTGAGTACTGAGTATCTCCTTAGTCTATATATAATACAAAGAATCAATTATAGATTCAGAAATTCAGAAATAATCTACAGGCTTTCAGGATTTTTTTGCAGCTATTTATGTCTTTCATGGCAAGCCTTGAAGACTGAAACACAGAAAGAGCTTGAAACTTAAAAGCATAACTTAAAGAAGTTTGACACAAACACAATAAAAAACCCAAACCAAAACAACTTTTTGGCACTAAAAGCATAAGCTCTGCCCCCTGCAGCTAGAAGTTACAAACTGAGAGTCCATGTTCTGTTAAGAACTACTATTTTCAAGCATGGCTGGTGATTTTGGAGAGTAACATTAAAGAAATCTTAAATCTAGCAGTTTTCTCACTGCACATTTACTAAAGCATCCCCACTGTCCAAAATCCTAGGAGTCTGGGGACCTGACATCATGGAAGGAAAAAAAACTTAAACGATTCCCAAGGTACTTGTTTTGATCTGGTTTATGCATTTTTCCCCCTAGCATAAATTATTCCAATCCACCTATGGAATATGTTGCAAATGCAAGAGCACTTTGCTCCTTTCTTTCCAGGGAACAGAGTGGAAATGAAGTTGGCCACGGCCCACACAATTCTTGTTACAGGCAATAGTGTTCTCGGCAAAGAATTATTTACAAGTTGTAAGATTAGGAACTAACTGAGCAGCACAACTTATTTCACTAATTTCACTTACTGCAAATCAATTGCCTTAAGATGTTCTGGAGTTAACATGAACAAACAAGACTTCAATTTTTACTCTTCTGTGCTTTACTAAGGCATACAAATGGTTTGTTTACTTATTATAAGCTACATGCATCCGTTTTTTCGTTTTATTTTCTTGCTAGCATATTCACAAAGACATCCAGATTTCAAGCTGATTGTTGTACAGATGTATTCAACAAATTCATAAATGAACTGTTCATAAACACTTTACTAAGGCTTATATGTTATTCCGTGTGTGTGACAGACCATCTCAGCAATGCAAGATATTTGTTTCACTCCCTGACTGGGGACACTCTGGACATCAAAAACAACAACAAAGGATAGTAAGTTACTGGTAAACACCTCCTAACAGACCTTCTTTTGCTATTGTATGTCAGACCAGAGAGGACACTATTATCAATAACTGTCAGTCCTCTGCATCTGGACAAACATAATAGATAATGTCACCCAACACACCTGCCAGAAAGCAAACCAAAGATCTGTGATATTAAAAAATAATTCTATTATGCATTACTACAAGAACTTTGCATGATTATATTGTCTAGTGTTTATTTAATCTTTTAAAAAGACAGCAAAAATGTGTTCAAAATTATGAAAAGAGCTTAAAAACAACCTGAAAATCTGTGCCATCTGGGTTTTCAGTTGCTTAGCTTTCTTTTTCTCCGCCCATTCATACAGCCACGAACAAGATACACAGATGTTGCATGGTCCATGCCGTGACTCACAGCAAGACCTGATGCTCCTACATCCCTTTTGGCAAACATCTGTCTGCCCTGTTCTTAAACACCTCCTCCATGGAGCACCTGAAGGCAGTAACCCCAGATACACCACTAGAGAGTTTCCGTTCATGTCTAATCTGAACTTCTCCTGCTTTTATTCCTTTTTGTACCATTTACCAGGTGTGCAGAGAACAGACCATTCCGTTCCTCTTTGAAACACTGTTTCTGTCCAGGGCAATTAGTTGAACCTGAACAGTCCCCAGATAATCTTGGAGTAAAGTAGGTACTCACATGGCAGAAACTTGGCACAAAGCTTCCTTATAACTGGAATGCATTGAGGAAATAAGGAACCTTGAGAACATCTTGTTCTAAGTGTGGAGATTGACAGGCTTTGCAGACATGATTTCTGACAACTGGACCAGAAGACAAAGTGATCCTACTTCTTTTTAGTGGAGGTAAGGTGAAGAAAAAGAGACCACTGCTGCCGAATAATCATGCCCAGTTTGGCTAGAGATGAAAATTTCTATCAATTAAGGAAATGCAACCAATGCCATGGTAACCTACACAATAAATACTTGAAATTAATTCTTTTTCCTTCTATGAAGCAAAACCAGAAGGAGATGGTTACTGTAGGTCAGAAAAAGTGTTACATGATGGCTGCAGAGACAAAACACAGCCCATGTGAAACCTCAGAAAAAATTATCTGCAACCAAGAGATGAGGTCATCTTTGTGCTTGCAGAACAACTTGTACAAGTCTCCCACAGGGAAATGTAAGGCGCAGCCTGAAGTAACCCAGCTGTGCACACAGCTGCCAGACTGTGAAGAGCCATCAAAACATGAGACAACCTGTATAGCTAGATACTGAAATGCCAAAAAATTTACAAGAAACCTGAAGGGGTCACAGTCAGCCTCAGTTTCCTTATGCATATCCCTTTCCTGTAGAAAACCATGGGGCTGAGATGAAGGTCTTATCACCAAATCATTCAGCAGATCTCAAGCGATTTCTCATTCCTGTCCAGAACTCACGGGTCCACTCACATCCATGCAGAGACTCAGCTAACTAAATCTGCCATCTCTCTGATGCTCAGACACTAGTAGTTGGCCCAATTTCTACTCAACACATTGTACTTTTGCTATGGATAAATATGTGTAAGGTAAACCTTACAGTTATTGCCTGAAAAAGGAAACCAACTCTGACCTTGTAAATAACTTGTGTATGTCCTTGTATACATACACTCAACAAGATTTTTATATGTGCAAGTGTTGTGTTATTATGCATTGTAGTTATTTTGTCAGTAGTTTTTATTATTATTATTACTTTATTAACTGTAGTAATTATTAATTCTAGTTAATAAAATAAGTATCTGATTTAAGTGAAGGCTCATCTATCTCTGTACCGGTGTACATATACCCCTGCTGATCTATCTGCTACCATGGTGGCTCACTACAATTTTCATAGGAAGCAGGTGGCCTGAAGGCATTTAACATGCTGAGACCTCGTGGTCCAGTTTCCTAATGCCCCCTGTTTTAGTTTAAGACAATTTGAAGAACACTCTGTAATGAGGTGCCTCCCTTTATGGATTCAACCAACCCCTTTCCATCAATAAGGAATAAATATGAGCAGATATACATAAAAAAGTAACAGTTTACTAACAGTAAAAACAACAACAACTAAGAAATAAAAGCAAATAATAACCAGATACAAAACTGCAAAACCTTGTGGACTACCCAGAACAGAGAGAGACCCAAAATGCTGGGGATGCCCCTGAGTGCACAGTTTGGAAGACAAAGAGAAAGCTGGTGTCAGTCTTCCCTCACCGCCCTGCTTTTCTCTCCAGTTGCCAAGTTCTGCTGAGAAAGGCAGCAGGCATGCTCTGATGATGGCAGGAAACTTGGTCCAGGCCAGAACACATGGAGGGACTTTGCCTTTCTGTCGTCAGGAGACAAGCAGGAGCAGGCTCAGAATGTGTCTGGGCTGGGGTGACTCCGTGGGCTCCTCTGCTTGGCTGGGTGCCGAGGGCGAGTGGGAGCGGGGATGCCCCTGCTCGGGCAGCAGCAGCGGGCAGACACCTATGGAACTCCAGCTGCCTCCAGGCAGCTCAAAACTTTTAACTGAAGTCTTTCTGAGATGAGGGAAAAACCCCAAACCCCAAAAAGAGAAGCCAAAAAGGAAAAGCCTCTGCCTAAGCAGAAACTAAGAAGCCAGTGAGGCAAAACCCACCCCATGACAGAGCACACTTGGCTTGCCCGAGCAGACTTTAAAAGTGGCAGAAACCATACCACCACACCCCTCCCCACCCCAACTCCCCTCCGTTTCCCAGCGGCAGGGTCATAGAGAGACAGAAACAATTTTGGGCACAAATAGGTACGGAATACAATAACTGTTTGGGTTACCACAGCTGACACCCCCACTGAGTCAAAACAGCACATGAGCAGCGTAAGGCTACCCTGCAACACCCATGTTAATGCTGTTCATAATGATAAGTCATTAGGGATGCTACTCTGAGCAGACTTTTGGAGATGAATGATGGATTGCTGACAACAACAGTAGGACAGAAAAAGTAAAACAGACATACTTTCTACAGAGTGGAAAACCCAGAGGCAACATGCTAACTCCGAGCAGCAAGAATATAAGAAAAGCAAGTATGTATGATCAGTAGATCAAGTCCTCCTCATATGAACACCAGGCATCAGCACAGGTCAGAAAAATTTAAAATACACTGAAAACCCACTGGCTTAGGAATCTTCCCAAGGTTTTATAGTTCATGGAAACACAAATTTTCTGTCAAACTAGAGGAAGCCTATGAACAAAAACACAGAGAAAGCTAGGATACACAGATTCTTCAAAGACCCAGTTTTTGTGCCTCAGATTTTTACTTCTTGCCTACATATGTATATGCAAAATCTGAAATGAAAATATATCCCTTTTATCTCACCTAGAGACTGATGTCTCATACAGACATGGTGTTTCTACCAAAAGAGATGACAAAACTTTCTAGAAGATGCTCATCATAGAGGAAGGGAGCACACATGCTTAATTACAAGTAAGTAATTATAAAAAAGATAATTCTAAATAATTAAAAAAACAGATCCACCACCATAGCAGTAGATCATCCCTTCAGCATGTAAGAGGAATTTGAGATGAAGCAGTAGCACAACTGGGCAATGCTGCCTGCAATTGATAAACTGATGCTCGCTGCTCATAGCCCATTTTTAATTTTAAAGAAAGAAATCAGTGAGCGCAGATAAAACATGGAGGGCTGCAATCCCCTGGAGTGATCTTGTCACAACATGTGTTGCTACAGTTCTACACTTTTTCCTTTGCACTTTGTTGTATGTAGTAGAGCAACATAATTAACCAGTAGTAGGTACTGTTTATATTAGCTCTCAAAAGGTTAAGAAGCTGATTATAGCTAAAATCAGCTTTGCCTGGGGCTTCAGTGGCTCTGTGTAATCAAATTAGACAAGCAGGGCACAGTGTCACCTAACACAAACCATGATACTTTCTTCTCTGTTTTGACCTTTTTCATTAGATGAGCGGGCCAGGTTTTAGCTTAGTCCAAACATTTTGAACAGATTAGTTCTCAATAAACTCTGAGTGATAAGTCAGGCATTCATCCACATCCTTTTCTTGAGTGACTCATGGAGACCACACTCAAGAGGTTCCTCAGTAATAGTGCCAATCTTGCTTTCCCCGAAAATAACATCTTCAATTAATTATTTCTTGGGGGGAGAGGGGGTAAGGTGGGGGTGGACAAGGTTTTGAACGGTGAATGGCAATTACTTCAAATCACAGAATACCTTAGTCTCCATAATTGTCTCTAATTTTATTATTTTCAATTCTAGAGTTGCAGAACAACAAACAGGTAACTTCATAAACACAGCAGAGAAGGCATTAGCATTTCTAAGTAACCAGGAGTAACCCACTCAGCATAGTTGCAGCTCACTCTCTTTATGTAGCTTCACTGCTCTTTGAAGTCAAGCTAGGTGAACACTATAATGGAGCTGTTAAAGGAGGTTTAATTATGTGGACAGAGGATCAAGCCAGCATGACATCAGAAGAACACTTTCCATACCACCATATCACAAGTAAATTTAAATGTAGGCTGCAGTGCCTATTGCTTCCCTAATCTTGCCATCTTTGAGCTTGAAGGAAACAAAATATTAAAAAGGAAAAGCATATATAAAGAATAATAATGGTAAATTTAGATAAAAAACAGGTGAGTTAAAGAATTCACTACTGTTTCCTGAATTTTCTGTGCTAATCTAAAATAATTTTTTGGATCCTTACATATTTGATCTGTAACTTCAAGTCCAGCTCTCCTTGTGGATGTACTGCAGCTAACTGACACAACTTTTATGTTGTGAAAGTAAGCATATGAAACAATAGCTTCTGCAGATGACTTGTGAATATTTATTTGCAGACAACAAAATCCAAACTTGTTATTTTAATTGATTAAGTTATAAATGAAAAGTTACAGAAATCATGGTCCCATGCTTGCACACCCTTGTTGGTTCCTGCTAATCCAGCAGTACTTCATGAATTTGTATGTGGTTAGCCTGCCTTGCCATGGCTGTGTATCACACGCCTATGCTGCAAGCTGTGCAAGAAAGTTAATATACCAAGTTTAACATAAGGACAGGAGACATGATGTCCTCCTGTATTTTCAATGAACTTCAAATTACTGTGCTGTTACTAGTCTGCACAGTTTATTTGAGAGAAATGCATATATTAAGAAGACAAAAAATCTATCACACAGCAAAATAAATAAATGTATTGATGGAGCGTCTACAATTATTACAAATAACCTTACTTTTTGATTGCAACATCAGCCAGCCAGGAAGCTCCCATCTATCCCTCTACAAGTTTAAAGCAGAGCCATGTTCTTCAGAGAGAACATACACTATCCATATATACATTACAGATTTAACAAAAGTCCCTGTATAATTTTTTCATACGTCAGCTTTTTAGAATACTTTTTTGTCAACTGATTGTGGTACACAATAATTCAATTATTTACATCTAGCGGCAACCACCATCCAGGCAAAACAGTCTATTGTCTGCCTTCCCATTTCTGTACTGAGATCTGCCACATGTCTGATGCAGAAGCACGTAATTTGTGTGTGTGGGTGAGGATAAGACAACCCCCTGATGGGACACTGTGGCCACAAACAGCAGGTTGGCTCCATGTGGGGCCATCTCTGCTGTCCCAGCTCAGTTGGGACAAGCCACCAGCATCCCCAGTACTGCCAAAATCCTTCCTTGTAACGGGAAGAAATAAAGGAAAAAAAATCAACTTTCAACACCTGCAAAGGCATTTTGAAAATATAAGACTATGTAAGGAAACAGAGAAATTCTCCTTAACAAATGATTGGTTCTTTCAGTGGTAATTTCTCTTTGTTGCAAAGAATGTCTGTAAATGGATTAATGGCATTTAGCTTTAGAGTATGTCATTGATCTGTACCGAATATAAAAACTCTTATATGAAAGACACTCAAGGATCACACTCGCTCCTAACTTCCCATTAATATGTCATCTGCAAGACAAATTGTATTCAGAAATTAAAGTACCATTTAAAAAAACCCCGGGCATAAATCTCCCGATCAGAAAATAACAATGTACCAATCTAAAGTGTTGAACAATATTAATACTACAATAAATTATTATTCTGGTACATTTTAGTTTTCTTCTGTCAGTTCAGAGAATGTAGCACAGCCCTGTGCTACTACAATTGAATTTTTTCAGGGACTCCCAAAATATAAAATACAAAAATGTTGTCTCCAAGATCTCTACCACTAATACAAAAGAATCAACAACACTGCAGCAATAAATGGTGCAATCATTGCATCATTGTGGCATACTGTTTTGAGGTACATCAGCAGGAACAGGGATGGGAACTTATTTCGTTGTATGTGAATATTTGTGAATATGTGAAGATATCCTGGAGTGCCATGGCTGGTTATGTCAAGCTACAGGTAACATCTGGACCTCAACAACAGCCCACACAGCTTGCACAGCCCCTCTATCAGGGGCTGTTACCCCGGGGTAACACTCTCACAGGGAACTTCCTCAAAGCAGACAGCTTTATTAGAGTCAGCCAAATGAGAGCGTGCATATGTAAATCACTGTTGAGTTTGTACTAAATCTTTAATGTCTTAATGCCTTCATTTGCCTTTTCCCCTGACTTTGACACTGCTCCACTGCGAACAGCTATATTTAATTTACAAGTTTTTCTGGCCATTTTTTTCCCCTCCCCAAAATCAGAACGCAGGAAGTAGATGGGTGTAACTTAAAGAGGCAGCTGAGATGAGCTGCTGGCAGGGTGAAGTGGTAGGTTTTAGTAATAGCTGGAAGCTGTAAGTGGTTCTAAGCTTTGAAGTCAGTGCAGCTTTGATGTGCTACTCCCATAGTAAATTGCAAGATAGTCTTGAAAGAAAAAGATTTCCCAAATACCATCCAAGTGTCATTGCTTGTAAAATCCTTGTATGATTGTTTTTCCCTCTGTTGAACTTTAAATCTATCATTGGACTGCTCTCACTCCCTCTCAGTCACTCCTGGTATATTTTAAAGTGTCTTGGTTAAAAGGATAATTACACCCATGCTTGATTTGGTGGAGACAAGCAGATTGCTGCATGTTATTTTGCATTGCTGAAATGTTTCTGAGCATCTTCCTCCCCAGATCTACAGTGCTCAGACACCATGTGGGACCACGGGGTGGGATGCTGGAGCAGCAAAGGGCTGAGACTGTAAGCCAGAGAATCATCTCTGCTGGTGTACCCAGGGAAGGCTGCTTGTCTCCTGTTCACACAACACAGCTGCCACAGCTGTCCTGAGACAAAGCATCCACGAGGTGATAAGGAGGAAATAATCCTCCTCTGGTCTGCCCACTGCTTCAGGAGAAGTGACTGCATGATGCCTGGGAAAGAGGCTCTACTATTGTTCAGCCATACACATTGGGATTGATGGGATTGATACTGAGTCCAAGGGGAAGAAAATCAAGCCCACCAGGAACAGGCAAGTTTTCTTGATGGATATTTGTCTCCCCCACCAAAAAACCACAGGGGAATATCTATTGATTTTTCCCCATAATGTAGACTGTCACTGAATTGCACACTTGAACAGTATGAGCTTTTATGTTCAGTGAAAATATAAACCAAACTATGTTTGGACAGTTAGGTTTAAGAAAGCAACTCACAAAAGCCTTATCTTTTGAAAATGGTTTTACAACGTCCAATTTATTTTAACAGCTAAGCCAATGCCTCAAGTGTCATACACAACCTACATCAGAAAGTGTATCAAAACAACCATTTTCCATGAAGCTAGTGGGGCAAGAAGATTAAAATTATTAAACAGTCTTTACTACTCATCAAAAAGCTGTTTACCTGGCCACACATATTTGAATGGAAAAGGGAGACACCTGTCCCTGCCCATGGTGAGTGGCAGGAACTACCAGATGTTTAAGGTCCTTTGCAATGCAAACCACTTCATGAGCCTGTGATTTTATGATCAGAAAGACCATACCTGTCTAAATAGACAGAAATAAAAGAAAATTATATGTGAGCACTAAAGTACAGGAGACTAACATGTCAAGGTTAGAGTCACTGAAGATTTCAGCCATTCTCAGAAGATAGAACAACAGACAACACAAGGGGAAAGATTGCCCACCAACCTATTAAAACCTTTGAAGTCTGGTGATGACTTCTATCCTGCTCTTTCATATTAGTTGTTAGTTATACCAATTACATTCTAATAGTGCACTCAAGCCAGACTCTGCAGACATATATAGTAGAAATGAGAGGTGAAATGGTCAAATGCTGTGCTGCACATCATAGGCACTTACAACTGTGAGCAGTGTCCTGCATGGTCCTGTACTGTTACAACTGGCAAAATGCTAATTACATTCTGCACCTTCAGGAAGCTGGTGGTGTAGCTTTTACTGGGGTAAACCACTAGATATATCAAAGCCCAAACTCTGGTTTGTCTCAGTTGGGTCTGACAACAGTGTTGGAAAAAATTCAGTTCCAAAAACTGTTTTAATGTGTGCTGGAGTAACGCTAACCAAAGTAAAGCTGTAAAGTGCAACCTTTCATAAATATTGCATATCCAGCACTGAAATCAAAGAACTAACTTGCTGTTGCTGCCAGTGAACTTGAGTGAGGGAGTGTGGGATTAGATGTTGAGTCTATTTGCATTAATTTTGCATCAATATCCATATTAATTCTAACACAATATTGTATCAAATCTGGGGACAGCACTCAGCTCAGTCTCCCTGGCGAATGAAATATCACTTGTAGAGCTTCAGTAAATCACTTAGTAGATCAAAAAGTCAGGCATGAAATCAGAGAAAAAGTTTAGAAAAAGACATGTCACACAGAAAAGCCATACCAGAATTAACAAAATATGAAAGAGCCTGTGTATGGAAAGAATAACTATTCAAAACCAATTTCTACTTCCTCATTTCTACAAAGAATAAATTTTACATGGTTGATAATAGCTTTGGATGATGACAAATCAATTCACCTGGGTGTGATTGTACCTCTGTTACCAAGATAACATTATTTACCTGCAGATGCAATCTACAAGCTGTGAATACAGCTAAAACCATATAAATAAAAATGCTGTTCCAAGTGAAGACACAAATTGGCAGAAACCAGGACTTGCCTGTATTGTGTAGCAGAGTTCTCTTAAAGTGAGACAGTCTGACAGCAGGTGATACAAATGCTCATACTTCCATTTCACCTGGAATTTCTAAAGCTTTATAAAACACAAACTTTATGATCAACCCACAAAATAACAGAAAAAGTCCTCACTTCCCTGCTGAGCTCTGAGCTGCTTTGGAAGAAAGACATCGTCTACAAGGATGGAGAGAAGTATGGGGAGCTGACATTCCCAAGATTATGTGAGTGCATTTTCTATTGACATCATGCAACATGACAGACTCCTGGATGGTATCTGTTTTCCAGTTAACCCACATTTATCACAGGCTGGTGATAACTGGTGTTAACAACCACTTTGCATCTAATTTCCTTGTTTAAGGTATGTTCTTGCTTGGTTGGTTCAATGAGAACAACCTATGGCATTTGGCTGGTGGGGAAGTCCATCACATTTTGGTGCCATCTTCACTGGGTGTTTGTGGTCTCTCTTTCTTGTCACCCAGAGATAACAGGAAGGAAAAACAGTATTTTGGGGAGGTTTCCTTCGTGGAATAGGGAACAGATTTCATTGAATGGACCAAGTTGAATAAACAGATGTCTAGAACTCTGTCCCCAACTTAACCAAACAGCAAGCATTCAAATGTAATTACTCAGAGTAAGGATGAATCCTTGAAGTTCAATTTCTCTAAAACCAAAAAGTGATGTCTGCTTCTGTGGCACAAGTGTTCTGAGATATGTTTATGTTCTCATTTGTTTCTGTTGCATGCACAGCTGCAGTGGAAAAATCCTGTTGGAGAAGACACAGCATGCACACCTTCAGACAGGAATGGTTTCTTCCATGCAAAGCCCTTCCAGTTTAATACCCAGTTCAGTATATAGTTTAAACCATGACATAATAGCACTGATCATCTGGAGGCAAAGATGGTAATAAAAGATGACCTGCCTTGTCCAGAAAGGCAAAATCAGAGCTAAGGTTGCCAGACTCAAACAGATCATCATGTAAGTATTTAAGAGTCAAAATTGGCCTTCAGATTTCAAATACATGTGGGGTTTATTTATATGTACTATGAATTCTATGGTGTGCCTTTTGTAACATGTATAATGTCAAACAATATACTAACAAAAATCTCAGGTGAAGTCATAAGAACTTTTATACACATTTCCTCATTTGTATAAGGCTTGTTCTAAAAAGCACTGATGGACACTTAACATTGTTTGTTTAAAAGTACATGACCTTTGTCTTCAAACTGACTACTGAACCACAGCAGTGGCAATGAATATAATCTAAAATGGTCTACTCTATTAACCATGTAGATTATTTCTCTGTTAAGCTGTTGTATGTTAAGGTATGTCTTGCAAACCTATCAGAAATAAAACAATTAATGTGTGGGGAAATGTCTTTCACATAAGAATTGGAATATAGATAAAAAATGCTGCTTATTGAATGTTGTTCATTAAATTAAAGTATTCATTGGAACACATCATTATTCATACTATTAAGATGCATATGACAAATAATTATTTCATAGGGTTTGGTTTCTGTTGTAATATAAGAATATAAAGTGACTGCCTAAATTAGCCTTGTCCTTAACACTATCTGTGTAGCCAATCAGCATTTGAATTCTTAGCACTTGTCTGCTATTATTATTATTATTATTATTATTAACTATATAATAATCACAATGCTTTTAAAACAAGTCTCTTAACTGTCCCTGTGTATCAACATGACAAGATTTGTTGCTAATGTAGGTTATTAGAAAATTACAAGCCTTTTCTACAGTAAATTGGGCCTCCCCAAATGCTTCTTCCTAGGAGGATGTTTAAAGTACAAATAGACTGTGAAAAGGGTCTCTAAAAATGGCATTTTGGAGCTCTATGTTTCTCATGTTTTGGTTATATCACAGGTTGGTAAACTAATCCTTTCAGCTGAGAGGTAGCTGGAACAGTCAGAAAAGTGTTACATTAGCAGTTTGAGGGCAGGGTGCTAAGAAGGCAAAGATAATATAAATTTAATCTCCATGTGTTGCAAATAAATTTATCTGGCAAATAAAAAGAAAAGGAATGATGAAATTAATGCTATGCCACTGCTAGTTTTTCCAATTCTTGTTTGTTGTCTAACCAAAGTCATCAAGTCCAATTTGACATAACTGGCATTACTGATGGCTGTTCAAATAATTTATATGCCCAGAGTACCAAACAGTTGCTTATTATCTAGGTTTATCTTATTACCTTATTAGGCTAATTCAAGTGCATAGAAGTGATGAGGATATGGTGCTCTGTTATTAACAATAGTGATAAAATCTGATCTTGGATCTATTGTGATATAAGTTAATACATGAAAAAAGCCCAGGAGAAGATGAGGAGCTTTGTGACAGACAACTTTGGCAAAACAGTGAATGGGCTAAGTTTCTTCCAAGGCATACGTCTGCAATGCATGGAGAGTTTTTTCACCCTGAAAAGGTATAACTTCAGGAGATGGACATCGGTCGTTCACAAATATTAAGAGTTCCCAAAAACAATGAACAATGCTCATAGACAAAACTGTGTAATACCTTCCATGACTCTACTACTGTGGGCAGTGGTTTGATTGGTTAAAGACAAGTGGCTGGCTGCCTGGGGCCTGTGAACTTGACCTCATGAGGTTGATAGGACTGAACAGAGAGAAGCTTCTGCTGGCAACACACATGCTTGGAGCTTCAAAAAGGGTATTTTTTCTACAAAGTAGGAATAAAATCGGTAAATTTAATCAAGATGAGATATTTAAACGTAAATGAATGAATGGTATTTTTAGAAAATTGTTGGATGACAAAAGAACACCTAACAGCATTAGTTCCCCTGGTTTAGCAAAAAAGTGAAATCGGTTAAGGAATATAGGAAAAATTAAAATCAGCTAAATATTATAAAGAAAGATGAAGTTATCTGAGTACAAACAATGTATGGCTGGCAAACGTAGCAAAATCCACAAGCAACAAATGCATTCCACAGCAAAAATGCATCCATTTGCAGATGGAGCTGGTGAAACTGTAAATAACAATGCAGAATAAGGTAAGAAATTGTTCAATATATGTATTTGAAAAATGTCTTAGTTTGGGAAGACAGGTGTCTGCTAAGGAAGGCAGGAGCCTCCCCTGAAATGGAAAAATGTAAACCACCTCCCTCTGAATTGTTATAAATTTGAAACTGGGGGGCTCTCAGGCAAAAATATGGGATCAGGAACAACAGTTCTTTATTAGGGAAGAAAATAAAAAATAAAATAAACAATGCGGTAAACTAAAACAACACTGACAGAGTCAGAACACAACCTGACACTCTGTTGGTCAGGGTGTTGGTAGCAGTCCAATTGGAAATGTGGCTGCAGTCTTCGTGAAGTGTGAGGTGTGGTTCTGTTGGAGCAGGGATCCTGTAGAAAAGGATGCAGTCTTCCTCTGAAGATCCAGTGGAAGAGGCAGCTGTTCCTCTGGGAAATCCAGTGGAGAAGCTGTGCTGGTGTTCCAGAACCTTAAGATTATATCTGGGTAGGAATGCTTGGCTCTTCCCTCTGGGCAGAGCATCTCGCAATGGGATGCTATTGTTCTTATCAGTCATGCAGTGACATTCAGTAGCCTGTTATCAGCAGATGGCTCCCCAGAGGGGGATTGGGTGTGGAAGAGATGAGGAAAACTGCCCGCTTAACAGAAGGCAACTGCCATACAGATGGCAAATAGAATACAATTTGCTTGGGAATCCAGGACAAAAAAACAAAAAGAAAAGTGTTTGATGAAGCACATTCTTTGACCCCTGAGTTTGCACTCAAGGGTCATAAATCAGCTAACTAGCTATGGATGTTTATTTAAAATAATGCTTAAAACAGCAGGGAAGATATTGAAGATGGGAAAATCCTAACCCGAAATTTCAGAGAAAACTATTTGCATAGGTAGCCTTACATAAATCACAAGACAAATAAAGAAGAAATTGATATCTAGCTCCATAATTTCCTACCCCGAGTACTATGGGCAGGAAGAACAAGTCTCTTTTCTGAAGGTGATTTCTGTTTACTCAGCTATTCCTGAGGTTGTATGCTTGTGCCAAGGAAAAACAGATGACTAAAACTAGAAGTTTGGAAGAGACTTCCCATAGAGGAAGTCACATTACACAACAGAAAGGAAAGAACCAAGAAGATGAGCACCTCTCAGGAAGCAATATAAGAATGTTTACTCCTACTCTGGGCGGGGGGATGAGGTTAATACATAGTAAAAATCCCTTTGACAACGACAATGCTGTGATACTGGAATCTACTAATGCGGAATTAAGGTACAAAAATGTAATTAATTCAAGCCAATGCAACTTACTGGAAAATAACTCCTAAACAAATAAACTCAGTTTCACACTTTGATGAATTAACATGTTTAGCTGATAAGGATTTTTATGAAAATAGAGTATACTCAGTTTTTTGTCAGGCAATTGATTTATTCCCCAAGAACATTCTGGGAGGATGAAAAATTATGTCAACTTTGCCAAGCATTTTTAAAAGTGCTCTATCTACCCTTTGTTTTTAGCAACTAAATTTTGCTCTTCCCAGGCTTCCCATGAAAATTCCAGACTGTCATTACACTGGAGCCCTTACCTGTAACAGTTATCACCTGTGACTGGTGATAACTGCTGCTTTGTCAGCTTCTTTGATTCCAGGTACTGTGTCTAGCATGTGAGTTACTCCCCTTCATCTTTCAAGAGAGATATTAAAATGTTTTTCTTTTACTAGGAAGATACATTCCTCATTTCTTCCTCTATGTTGTAAACTATTACCACAAAAGTTGAAGGAACTTAATTACAACTTCATTACTTATCTAAAACTTCAACTTATGCAGAAATTGGTCAATGTTTCATAAATTCATGAGAGGACAAATAGAACAACTCTAGAATCATTTACTTGTAAGAAAGTGTTGAAAGTCAGTATTATTCCAAATTTCTAAGTGGAAAGAGACTAATTAATCAGCAAATGCAGCTACCATGGAGAAACCACTATCGAATGGAGACGTTATTGCTGGAGTGTCCTATGGCTATTCAACCACACAGGAAATATATACAAATTTGCTGCTGGTAAAACTCATGTAAATGTGAAGATTGAGGGAATGGTTATTAACAAGAAAGGTGATGCCCTTCTTTCTTTTTTTTTCATGTTAGTGTATTTGTTTGGTTTATTTTTAAAAAAAAGCTACCTGCAATGTTTCCTAGCACTAGTTTAAAACTGAGATGAAAAGCAGCAGCTCTAGAAAGGGCAAGTTCCTCCTAAACTGACTCTTTACAGTACGGTGATAAAAGGGTCAAATGTAACTGTTGCCTAATGAAATGGGAGAAAATCAGGTAGCAAAGATTTGATATTACATTGGTAAGATGTAGACAAGTCTCTCTCAAAGAAGTTGAATGACTGGAGATGCTACAGAGAAATGTATGAAAGCATTTGAAACCTGGAGATATTAACTTGCACTGAGACTTGAAGAACTCAATCTATTACGTTCCTCAAAAGAAAATGGTGTGTTGGCTCAATGCCAGTATGTAATTCACAGGGACAAAAAGCAAATGTACTGAACAGCTCTTTAATTTAGTGTAGAAAAGGCACAACAAGAACTAATGTTTGGAACTTGAGATCAGACAAAGCCAAACCAGAAATGAGCCAATCTTTTTAACAGTTTGCAGATGATAAAGGGAAGGGAGCAATGGATTCCCCATCTCTTGAATTCTTCCAGCCAAGGCTGAATGACTTAGTGGAAGAAACATTTTCACCAAATTAGTTTCAAATTTCAGTATCGTATCTGTTCAAAAGTTAAAGACCTGTATCTAAAAGTGGACAATAATTGATCTAAATATCCTTCCCAGCCTAAACTACATACATTTGTGAAAAAAGGAAAGATTTCTACTGAAATGGAACTTTTTGAAAAATTTGAACAAATCCAAATCCAAATCTGAATCTCAATTCTAATTGAAAATGAAAGCTGAAATGTGAAAAATCTTTTGGATTTTATGTCAATACAGATGAAGATTTTGCTACTGAATTTTGGAGGACATCTTTCAGGTAATACCTCCTTTCAGGTGTTGAGCTCTAGGAGAGTTTGCAATCATGCACTGGAGTAACACCTGCCAATGTGCAGACAGATATGGATATATAAGGCACTAATGAGACAGCCTTGAGTAGTATCAGAAGCAATAGTCACAATAGTCTAATAGCTGTCAAACGCTTAATAGGAAATATCTGAGTGTAATATTTTAAATTATTCATTATTACCACAAAGACTGCCTTAGGGACAACAAGTAACTAGTTCACTCTAGTCTAAAAATTGCAATGATAAATAGATATGTTTGAGTACAAGAATAATTTTTGATGAAACTGTTTCTCCAATATCAGTACTGCCTCAAGTACATGTAACGATTTTGTACAACAGTAAATGAATGAGTGTTATTGAACTCCCTGACACAAGCAACATCTGGCAATTCAAGTCAATGCTTTCAATTCACATTTTCATGCTCACTTTTGAGTCTCTGGCACCCCAGATCAGAATCTGCAATATCATTCAACAAGTCTGTATAGACTTTGTCCTTTCCAAAGCACTGCAGAGCTAAGCTACTCTAAGCACAACACAGGAGCTCACATCCAGCTAGGTTTACACATGAAAATGTGTAAAATGAAAAGCTGTCTGCAACACCCGAGACTGAGCAGGAGTATAAAAGCAGAGTTCCTTTGAAGAATCAGGAATAGGGAAAAAGCTACTTACTTCCAAGCCAAGAAGACATAAGTTAAAGCAGGACTTAGTGCAGCTACCACCAGAGCTGTGGCTATGACAGTCTGATGTTTCAAAGTTACCATAATAATTTCGAGTTCCCATTCAGGTAGAGGAGCAAAAATGGAAGTGCAGGACCAGTTTTAGCAGCAGATGAGAATGTTAACATGGGTGATGAAGCAAGCTTCACACTGAAGATTCCTGCATCCTCCGCTTATTAATATTGCAAATACCTTAAATTAACAGGTAGCTAGACACAGGAACCTGCCATCTTGACAAAAAAACTTCAGCATTTTATCTCTTCTCCTGAAATCCAAAGTTTTTATTAACAGAACTACATGCATATGAAGACATAAAATGCAAAGAGGTTTACAGTAAACACTGCCTAATGTACTATTAATACCCATGAATGACTAGTGAATGCAGAAATAACATTTTTAATAGAATGGAATAATTGCTTAATTGCTTAAATTTAAAAAGTGCATGGTTTTGTTCCTATTTCTTGTACTTCTGGGCACCTATCCCTGGTCATGAAACACTAATATCAGAAAATAGTCCAGAACAGTCCTCATTAAATGACTACAGTAAACTAAAAAAAAAGAGAAGCATTGGTACACTGGGCTAAAAGCTGCTAAGAGTATGAGCCAGGTATTGTCTCAGCACTTAATATAGTTTATGGTTCCTTCTGCCTTGTTTTTTATGAGCAAGATACATAAATGTGTAGGAGTGGAACTGTAGTGAGGTGCTGAGGAAAAAAAGCAGGAAGAAATAAGTTGATCCTTCCCTACAGCTGTCACAAGCCTCACTAATGCAATTACCCCTGCACACAGACCCTGTGGTGTTGGAGAGTCCATCTGACCTCTCTGGAGAGCCTCCTGTTTGAACGCAGGATCTGCTCAGCATGGGGTGCATCTGCAGATAGACAGGCTTTTCTATGGAAATACACAACTGAACTCTTAAAACAGTAGGCAGGAGTCACCTGTTAGGCAAAGCCAACAGAAACCACTACTGCAATTATCCAATGGGAATTCATTGTTTCCTGGGTATCAACACAAACTTTGCAAGAAGAGCTGTACCTCATCAGTGCACTTGTGTGTGGGGCCACAGGCTGCACACCTGCTCTGTCAGAAGGGCTGTGGGAAATGCAAGCACAAAGAGCTCCCAAGGCCTTGAACATTCAAGCTCAGAGATGGAGATGGATACAGTGTTTGACCTAAGACCTTGGAGAAGGCTTGAAGCTTTAGAATAGAAAAGTGAAACAGACACAAAGTAAGAATGAAGATTTGTAGTTTGAGCAGAAATATGTTTTAAGCAAGCAGAAATATGTCTGATGTAAGCGAATAAATATGTTAAGCAAGATAGAAAATCTCTATGTCTAGCAATAGAATTTGTTATAGAATTGGTAAAAAATAGAAGATACAGCAATAAGTTTCTGTAGAGTTATATGATGAGATAAAAAGAGAGGAAAAATAACGTAAAATGTAGCAAATAATGATTGGTTTATGAAGATGCTAGTGAGCTTTGTGGAAGTAGCTGATTGGATAAGAAATTTATAAAAGACATTGTAACAAAAGTTATAACAGCTTCTGATGTACTTTCAGCTTCTGACGTTATGGCATGAATGGATGCAACAACCTTACGGCCTTGCCCTTCCATGAGACTGATTTTGCAATAAACCATTTTTTAACCACCTCATCAGTCAACCCTGTCTACTCTGTATCCCAAACAAAGGGCTAGTAATGATATTTTCTAAATTCAAAGCAAAAAACAAAACACACAAAAAAGTTGTGCTTGGCTTACCTAAATGTAATTAAGTGTTTGGTATATAATACAGAGTTCAATCTTGATTTTTGGTACCAGAAAATACTATCTGAAGACTCAAGAGCACCATCAGCACACATCATACCCGTCCCCCAAAATTAAATTTGTTTTTCTTCTACCAGCCTGAAGCTACTTTATTCAGCTGTATTAATTAATTCTTACACTTTTTTCTCTTATTAAATAGACATATATATAAGTCTAGGCTCTTCTGTTAATAGAACTTTTCTTGATTACTATCAGTGTTTCATTCCACTGCTTGTCTTTTAAGTTATAATTTCCTTATTTCACAATGTTTTAACTACATTGGCTGCAACTGTTAACAGACTAACTAGCGATTTTGGGGGCCACCTAGGAAGGCTTTAAAAATATTTGATTAGCCAATTCATTTTACTAATATTACAACATCTTCACTTGATTGTTTTAAATGAGTGTTGGTGCAAATCCACTTTGGCAAAATACTGAGAAGTTTAATCATCTCTCCTAAATAACAAACTTTCACTGGCAGAAAGACGTAGGCTAAGGAATACAAACAGGATTCAGAAAAACAAATGCCATGTTTACCCAGCAAAATTTACCACAATACCTTTCCTGGGGTGAAGTTCAAGCCACTATCCTGAAACCAAAGTGATTTAATTCCTGAACAGCATCAGAGATTAATGCAGATCTGTGGATCTGCTTTCTCCCATCCCCACTTTCAGCTATTCCTGCCCAGCAGTTGCTCCAATAAGATGGGCTTCTGAACTCCCTGCTCCAGAACTAGGAGAAATGTTGTAAGGTCTCAGACACAGCATAAACTACAACTATAGTTAGCAGTAATGCAGTGCAACCTGTCATTAAAGCATCTATTCCACTGTCTCTGTCAAATTCCAAGCCGAACTCCAGCCTCTTAGCCAGAAATACTCCCAACCCTACTCCTTTTTATGTGATGACATTTAATGTACAGACTGCTTTGAAGTCTTCATCTTTCTCAACCCTAGATTTTCTTATGTCTTAGATAGATCCATCTCCTCTGAGACAGAATAGATATATTTTGATTTGCTTCCATTAGGAAGGTAGGCTAAGATTGAGACAGAAGATAACCTCAAGTCTAACAGAAGTCATTAATTATGGCTGAAATTAAAGAGGGTAAGAGATAGGAATTTTAGAAGTTCCAAACCCCCATCAGGGGAGTTTGCACAAACTTCCAAAAAACCGCATACAACTTAGTTTTGAACACTTGTTGGGATGGATCATCCATAACTTCTCTAGGGAACTGTCCCAGTGCCTCACCACCCTCAAAGCAAAGAGTTTCTTTCCTGTCTTTGCTCACCTAAACCTGCCCTCTCTCAGTTTGAAGCCTATTACTCCATGCCCTTGTAAAAAGCTTTCTTGTATTACCTTTAGACATTGGAAGGTGCTCCAAGGTCTCCAGAGCATTCTCTTCTCCTGTTTAATATTTTTATTTTATTGATGACATGGATGAGGGTTTAGAGTCTTTCATTAGCAAATTTGCAGATGATACTAAGCTGGGAGCATGTGTCGATCTGTTAGAGGGATGGAGGGCTTTGCAGAGGGACTTGGAACGGTTGGATGGATGGGCAGAATCTAATGGGATGAAGTTCAATAAGTCCAGGCCAAGTCCTGCACTTTGGCCACAATAACCCCCTGGAACATTATAGGCTGGGGACGGTGTGGCTGGACAGTGCTCAGGAGGAAAGGGACCTGGACGTGCTGGTTGACAGCCGGCTGAACATGAGCCAGCAGTGTGCCCAGGTGGCCAAGGAGGCCAATAGCATCCTGGCCTGTATCAGGAATAGTGTGGCCAGCAGGAGCAGGGAGGTCATTCTTCCCCTGTACTCAGCACTGGTGAGGCCACACCTTGAGTGCTGTGTCCAGTTCTGGGCCCTCAGTTTGGGAAGGACGTTGAGATGCTTGAGCGTGTCCAAAGGAGAGCAACGAGGCTGGTGAGTGGTTTGGAACACAAGCCGTATGAAGAATGACTGAGGGAGCTGGGGTTGTTCAGCCTGGAGAAAAGGAGACTCAGAGGTGACCTTATCACTCCCTTCAACTTCTTGAAGGGTGACTGTGGTGAGCTGGGGGTCGGTCTCTTTCTCCGGGCAACAACAGACAGAACAAGAGGACACAGTCTCAAGCTGCGCTGAGGGAGATACAGGCTGGAATTAAGGAGGAAGTTTTTCACAGAAAGAGTGGTCAAATACTGGAATCATTTACCCAGGGAGGTGGTGGAGTCGCCATCCCTCGATGTGTTTAAAAAAAGACTGGATGTGGCACTTGGTGCCATGATCTAGTTGAGGTGTTAGAATGCGATGAGTTCTAGTTGGGTTGGACTTGATGATCTTAAAGGTCTCTTCCAACCTAGAAATTCTGTGATTCTGTGAACAATTCCTTCACTCCATTTTCATGGGAAAATTCTGCTCCACCCCTCTGAGCATCTTTGTGGCTCCTCTGGACTTGCTCCAGTGGGACTAAATCTATATTGTGCTGAGCTCCCGAGAGCAGGATGCAGTCATCCAGATGGGGTCTCACCAAAGCAGAGCAGAGGGGCAGAACCAATGACCTTTACCTGCTGGTCATGCTTTTGATGCATCCCAGGATATCGTTGTCTTTCTGGGCTGGAAATACACACTGTCAGGCCATGTTTAGTTTTTTGTCCACCAAAAACTGGGTATCGTTCTTCTCAGACCTGCTGTCAGCTGACTGCCTGCACACCCTGCACTTGTGCCTGAGATTGCCCTGACCCATGTGCAGGACCTTGCACTAGGACTTGTGGAATTTTATGGGGTCCATTTCTCTTCTGCAGGCCCACTTCTCAAAATCCCTCTGGCTGACATCCCTTCCTACCAGTAGGCCAGCTGGTGTTGCTGGTAAACTTGCTGAGGGTGCACTCAAACTCACTGTCATTGTGACCAACTAGATGCCAAAAGATATTAAGCTATGACACCACCAGGCAACCAAATCCTTGAGACATGGATGAAAGACCCTGAAGGTGAGACCCACAAAGTACCTTTTGCCACAAGAACAGACAGTGGATTTATTATGGCTTGCTTTTTCTGTATTGTTCTCGTGCTCTCAACATTTAAAGTGTAGTCATTCCTTTTTGTAATCAAGTAAGAAATGAATCAATTGTGGGAAACATTTTAATTCCTTAATAATTCTTTAATCCAAAGTGTTAACAACTCTATCTGGAAATACAAGTAATTTTTCCAGTTTGATGGTAACTTATTTAGTCTCTAGTGATTTTAAGGGAAAAGCAAGCAAGAGACTGTGAGATAATCTGCCGTAGGAACTGCGCACCAACTACGATTGTATGTAAAACCCAGTATACTGAATGGCTGAATATCAGACCCTTTTTGGAAAAGCTGGCTCAAGAGATGTGACCATGTGACAGTTATTTCTGAACTTATTTTCAGTGTAAACAGAGATAAAAGATGGGCTTCCAAGCATAGAAGTGAATCTTTCTACTGCAAAGGGTTTATTTTAAAAGATCTGTCATTGTTCTGATTGCTCTCACTGTCATTCATTGTAATACCAAGGGCAATGCTGCCAGGATTTGAGTGTGGGCTCACTCTTTCAGTACTGCATTCCTCAAAAGAGTGAAATAAAATCTCTCACATTAAACAATAATGCCCCTACATCTAGTGATAATTAATACATTTATTACATATTACCCTAATGCAGGTTTATACCATTGCTCATATAAAGACACTCTACAAATTATTGACTTGGTTCTCTGTAAATGTCTTACAGTTGTTTATGTAAGGGGCAATTATAAGAAATATAAGAAAAAACATGTGAGCAAGCTAATAATTCAGGAGCAGTCACATGAAGTTATACTATTTTAAACTATATTTATATTAAAAAGAACTAGCCTGGAAATAGTTATATTACATTAAATCATTATCAAAGACATTAGTGATCTTAATTTATCTCAATGTATGCACTAAATACAAATATCCAACTTTTACTGGTTAAAATCCTACCCCATTTAAGTTAATTCTTCTACCACTTCAGTGCAGTTTAGGAATTCATTAAGTGGTGCAGAAACATTAAGGCCACTGTGACGCGTCTTCAACAGAAATGTAGAATCAGAACTTATTATTTACAGCTCTAATGAAGCATCGATGCTTTTCAAGTAACACCTAGGATTTATTTTATAGAGTACCTTTTAGCTTCTTTATATCAGGTGAATACAAAGAAAGGGAAGAGATGCTGTCATGGATTATTTTCAGTGTTGGCCAGTGTACAGTAAATACTGACCAGCTGGTAGCCAAGTCCTTATTTACCTGACTAAAATGACCACTATAACATGCAGTCTTTCACAAGAGTAACATAGATGTCAGAGATTAGAAGTGAATATTGTTTTAAATAATTCCACTCCTGAACAATACATTTCTTTTAAACTGCAATAATCTCCCCTAAAAGAGCAAAAAGTTGCTAAATGAATGTTGACTCAATGAAAATTTTAGAAATACATCATTTTTCAAAGCATGAAAGAACAATGTCAGTTCTATTGCATGTGTCTGTACAGAGCTATGGATCTGCATAGCGAGATCCCAAACCATAGCAGAAATGTAATCAAAATCTCTGGTTGTTGTGAGTTCTCAAACAAAGTAGTGCTAAATTTTCCAAACCTTAAAAATATCCTGTAGTATATTCAGTTTCACCTGCAAGGTTAGGTCTCACTAACAACCTCACAAATGCAGACAGATATGAAACGAACTTGTCAAACGAACTACTGCATCCCAAAGAGCAAGGTCAAATATTGTTTCAGCTTTTAAATTAATATTGTATAGGCTGTGTCTTCCTTTGAACTTGGTTTTATATTCTACAGAAATACACTACCTGTGGCTGTTAGGAAACCTGATAATCAAGCATGAAAGTTCAGTAATGGCTTTATGTTTTTTGATTACGTTCCTGCAGAGATTGGAGGTTTTCCTTTTACATTGATGACTAAATCTACTTCCTGGAATTATCACACATTTAACTAAAGTCTCTGTATAATTTCACTTGCTCCTTGCAATTCATGATTCAATAATGAAAAAGCATAGCCAAGTATATCCAAAACAACAGAAAACTCACATCAACATTCTTGGATGCTGCAAATCATTTGCTATGTAAACTAGACTTCTGTTGATCAGCATTCAGCATTCAGGAAAGTAGCTCATGTATTTTAACTGTAACTTTCATTTATGTGCTTCTTTAAAACCTTGTTGCCAACATAGAGGTGGATATTTATTCAAGGACCTATGAGAAATTTCCCAGTTCTTGTTATCACTATTATTTTTCTCAGACTCCTACATATAATGTCATCAATTACTTAAACAGAAAGGAAGGCTAGAAAAATTCAAGCAACAAGTAGACAAAATAAGTTAAATCCCACACAAAGCAAAAAAAAAAAAAAGAGCGGGCTGCATAAAATACCAGAAACCATATGCTTACAGCCACATCTGGCTGCAGAAAGGTTAAAATGCATTTTTAAATGAACAAGCTGCTTCTGGGTATAAACATGTACACTGGCTTACTGCAAACAAATGGATGTACCTGCAGAGACACGGGGACAGTCTGGCAGCATGGACTCCACCGATGTGTCGAGGGGCTCGGAGCTGGACACCCAGTTACAGCAGTTCTGTAAGAGGAGGCAGGCAATTCTTGGGATAAGTCAAAAACTCAGAGCAAAAATAAATACAGATGTTGTAAGTGAGGACAATGATCACATCAAAATACCCAAACTAATTTACATAGCAGTCACAGTAACAACTGGACAGTACAGTACACTAACTTATGCTTACTGACAATGAAATACTGTAATTTCATACTAAGTAAGAACATAATTCAGCAGATTTGTAATGTGCTGAAGTATTATGTTTTTTAAGAGCTACTTTGAGTACCAGTAGACTTGAGTAGGTGCTTGGACCAACTAGTGCCTGAACTACCCACTACAAGCTTGAAAATTTTGCAAGTTGGTGTTGATATAAACAGGTATTGGTATAAACACTGAGCCTGCTCATTTGCTAACATTAAGAAATCAGAATTTTCAGGGTATTTTGATGGAGTACACTGTCAAAGGAACATTCATGAAAATATGAAACAACATACTATAACTAAACAGAAACCATCAAGATAGAACATTAATATTCAAATAATTGGAAGTATAGCTGAGATGAATGTGCGTGAACATTAAAAATACTGGTCTCTGGGGAATTATATTCACAAAGCCTCTACATTTACCTTTCATTCCTGAACCTCTGAGAAGGATGAATTTGCCATGAATTTTCTAAATGTTTTGTTCCAAATGCTATTGTCATGGTTTGACACTGGCGCAATGCCAGTGCCCCCATGAAAATACACTCTCCATGGTGTCTGCTGTGAGATGTGACCAGGAATAAGCAAAGCAGGCTCCAACTTAGTAATAAAGAAGAGAAAACTTTATTACCTTACCTACAACTATATGCAAAAAGAAACACACAGAAAGAATGAAAACCTTCCAAAAACATTTCCTCCTCCCCCCACCAAATTTCCAATACATCCATCCCTCAGATCACCAATTCTCAGTCCATCACCACCCTTTAGATAATCAATTCTCAGTTAATCAAGGAGTGAGGAGTCCCTCTTGTGCCATAGGCTTCCCCTGGAAACACAGTTGAGACCTCGTGTTTCCTGTCACTCGTGGCACCACCTGGAGATCATTTGCCATCGTGACATCTTCCTTCCATGCCCAATGCTCTCACCACTGCACATGGACCAGAGCTGCTTCTAGGGTTTTCCTTTTAAGGATGCTTTGTCCCATTCCAAAAAGAGCACAGTCTCTCACCTTCAGGACACCTGTCCCCCCCAAATTTCACCCCCTCAGGCCAAGGGGTCTCAACACTGAACCCTCTTGGCTCTGAGCCATTGCCTCCCCCTGGATGCAGTCTCTGTGTCACAGGAAACATGGTTCTGTCCATGGCTATACAAGAAAAGTCCAGCCAAGGCCACTCCATCATCTCTTCCCACCTAAGATTCTTCTCCACTCTTCTGGCATCTTTCACTTGCATGGACTTTCATCACATTTGCCCATTTCCTCCTCCATTTCATCTCTATGTCTCTTCTCATTCAGATCCAGGAGGATCAGTATTTGTAAGGTTTCCATTATTCGAGAAAGGGTTAAAATCTCAGGCTCTGCCTGCTCAGGGCTCCTACTGCCCTGCTGGCACCTTCTTGCCGCACCCCCTCTTCTCCCTCTCCTGGATTTCAAGGTGGCACCGGCACAGGCTGGCTCTCTCTCTCTCTCTCCGGGGGTGGGGGGGGAGTGGCTGCCTGATGCCTCTTGGCCCTTCTCCACCTTTCCATCCCCAAGGGCCTCTTCACCTCCCATCTCTGTCCAAGGCCCCGGCCTACCTCACCCTCCCCACCCCCAGCAGCAAGCAGCTGGGCAGGGGAGAGGTCTGAACTCTTTCCCCACCGAAACCCAAGAGAGCTTCCCTCTGGGAGTTCCCTGATTTTAACCCCCTGTGTTCTCAGAGGCATATCCATGTCCCCAGTAGCCACACCAGGTGCCAATATTCAAATCTGAGCACCCATTGACTTGACCACAGCATATCCCAGAAAACTTACTTCCTCCTAAACCATGACAGCTATCTAATCAGAGTAATCTATAAACTGAAGTATTAAATTATATGGTTTCAATAAAGTATGATAAAATGATACCAAATCTACTGAACTGAAGATTTAATTATAGAGCGACTATATTTTTAATGAGATTACCAGCTGAACAACAAGATCCATGTTGCTTGCTCTATTAAAAATCTGAGTTTTTCCTTTCTGAAAACCTGATCAACTTCATTAAGTGGAAAAGGTAAAAAACCGAGCAACCTTTTGGAAAGACCCAATAGATTTTCAGACAGATTTCTAAAAAAATAATACCATCAGTTCATAATAGTAAAAATGGACAAATTCTCTTCTGGTAAACAGCATGTATTGTGTATTTGTAGATGCTTGCTGCCCTAGTTGTGCACCATGGAGTCCGTCTTCACTGTGGAAAGATCCTTGACTGGTAGATCAAGTATCTTATTGTATTTCCTTAATTCATTCTGTCTGGAAGAAGATGTCAGCTGTGTTGCAGTGAGGAGAGAATTTCAAAGGCTTCAGTCCCCACCAATAAAGGGTGAGGAATGGCTTTTGAATAGATTTGTCAAGGCAACCCTACTGTTCTGGGACCACGGAGAGCAGGGACAACATAAAGGAAGTGTTGCTGTATGAGATTAGAAAGTGAAGTTCACAAAGCATGGCAGAATTTTGTAAGAAACAGTAGATCAATGAAACTATTGAACTCAATTGAAAAAGAAAAAAACAAACACACTATCCAGTAATACAACATATTTAGTAAAACCTGTTAAAATTGAAGTATTTCATGAAGGTTTTAAGGTTTAAAGTAGTAAAGCATTATAATTTTATGATTTGCATGTGTAATTTTAATTAATAGCTGAATGTGAAATTGCAAATGTAAGGTGGTAAAAGTTACAAAAGAAGTAGAATTTTTATGAAGTATTACAATCATTTGAAATAAGTAAAATTAATATTAACTACTGATAGAACACTACATCAGAGAGCTGGAGATAATACAGAAGATTAGCACACAATTAACTATCTTTTATATACAATGTGACACTTGCCTGTAAGAAATAAGTATTCTCGAAAGCAGTGTCAAGATATGTAAATGGATGATTTGTTTTATCATTCATCACAGTTCCTAATAAATTCAAAAATCATGACATCTATAGGTACTAAAAATAGGCCACCAGTGATACAGGAGAGATAGCTCAAATGAAGAATTACTTTATTTTAACAATTCATTCTTTCAATGACAGCAATTAGCCCTACAGACAGGCAGCGATTAGGTGTATATTTTAATTATTATTCATTTTACCACTAGCCTTAAACCTGATTAAAGTAAGAGATATCCAGGTGATATGCTAGACTTAATACCACTCAGCCACATTTCACATATGTAAAATTCTTCTTTCTTATAGGAGATTTTTAATGCTAATGTAAGTTATGACACTCCATCCACTTTTTAGGCCATTAATCATTTAACTTATTCTTTAACATCTACTTTCTGCAAATGAAATTAAAGGTAATGCACTTTTCTTATTCAGACTAAATGCTTAAAGAAAAATGGAGTTGTCAGATTCAAATTACAGGATTTAAAATTTCAGTTTTACTACATAACACAGATTTTAAGTTTTGATTTCCCATAAAGAAAATGGGGATTTCTCTGACAGAGCCTGTAGGGGTTACCATTCTTTATATTTTTAACACTTAAGTCAGAGCTGTCAGGCTGCATCCCAGGTGATCCTCTATTCCCATCAGTCACGGCCTATAAAACTTTAAGTTAAAGTCAGGAATAGGCACTGTGTACACTAAGTTTCACTAAATCCATGAGAAAAAGTCAAGTACAAAAGAAAGTTCAGGATGTGACTAGTTTAAATTCACTCTGTGCACCTATTGTCTTAGTGTTCTGCCATGGGAATGCAGAAAACAGAGATGAGCCTGATGTAGTAAGGATGAGACTCAAAAACAGTAGTTTAGTTGGTCTTGCTCTAAAATACGATTTTTAAAATCTCAGCAACCTCATACCTAAGTGTAAGAGCTTCCGAGTCCTACAGGAGTAATTATCTATCAAAAAGCTGCTGAGAGAAAGGGTATTTTGCCATTTGTGCAAATCATCAAACTTAGTAATGAAGAGCTTAAAGAGGACTTTCCACCATTGCTAGATCAAACCAACAGCATGGGGTGCACCCAGGACTTTGCTCCATGTTTCAGGCACTGCATGGGCTGCCTTGGCATGTCTCTGTTTTACTGTGCATCAGGTAGAAACGCTGGACTTGGTGCTTAGTATTTTTACTGCTAATTTGGCAGTTCAGAAATGGCTTTAATCGTGGTTATTTTAGTGGCTGGTATGGATACATGATTTCCACTGTTCTATATTATGCTGTTTTTCACACCCAGACATGTTTATTCAGCCATATACAGACATACATACTCAAATTCTTAAAAAAAAAAAGGCCTTACCTCTCGCATCCACTCTCTAATAGTTTTCCCAACTTCTTGATGCCACACATTGTGAACTGAGTCTGTCAACGCCACAGCAGTTACCCTATTCTTTACTTCTGCCTCTCGTTGAATCATCTGTTAAAAAAGATTGTATTTAAAGTAATTCCTTTTACTGAACAGAGTCTGCTTACTCAGAGATAATGATCTTGAATTTAAAAAGAAACAGCAATACAGATTCAGAATTTGACTTCACTTGTTTTAAAGTTTATACAGAAAAAACAGAAACATCTAATATTTTTGATAAAAAAATACTAACTTTTGACTGACTGAACTATTCAGTCCTATTATTTTCCATGTGGCTTGACAATTCTAGGATTAAAGGTATCATAGTGAAAAAATGGAAGATTCCCTGAGGACACCTTTTACAAGCTTCTCCAAGTTCCTATTTCAGTTCTTCAGGGAAGCTGGTACCTGTGGTTCACTGTAAGGTTCTCTTGACTATCATCTACTAATTTTCAGTAGATTGCTGTAGTTTTTCTGATGTACAATCTCACTTCGACTTGCATAGGTTTTTTCTTTTTCTATCCAATTTAGCTATCTTGCATGCTCACCATGGTCCCAAAATTCTTCTCTCTTCTCCCTTATTCATATGCTTACTCAGCTAACACCAAAGTCTCTCAACATTTTTAGGATATTAAAGAGCCTCTGTTGTTGCAAATGACAGTATGACTAAATAATACCAGTTCTAAAACAAATTAAATGATTGCTGCAAATAACACAAGCGAACTGACAAAGATGCTGTGGAGTTCAGCACTGCTATGCAAGATAAAAGGTACTGGGAAAGAATAGTTTGATATCAAAGACAGACAAAAAGGTTTTAATCTCCTGACATGAATGATCCTAATTTGTAACACTGGATCAAAGAAAGCATAATAAATTATACTTACAAAACCAGCATTTCACAATTGGTGTCATTATCGCTGTGTATACTGCAATAAAGTTAATGTTTTTTTAAGCTTCCTTTTTGTATAAATGTAACACATACCATATTTCTAAAATCAGGCATTCTTTCTTCATGCTCTAGTAACTGCTTATCAGCACACAGGCTGCACCTCTGAACCCACTGTTCCATGTCCTTGCCATAAGAATGACTCCAAAAACCTACCAGAAAAAAAGTTTTTTGAAAGAGACAGTATCTAAAAACAAGACCTGTCAGCTACACACAACTAACTTGCTTTAAACCTTGTACATTGAATAACTGTTTTAAACACACCTTATAATATTCCTGTTCCAGTGCTGTGCATTCTAGCAATCATTCAGCTGCACTGTCTTCCACAAAACACTATGATTAAACAGGCAGAGGTGCAAAAATATCACTGTCCTTGAAGCCCACATATCTACCAATTACTCAGAGTTATTACATGCTGGGTGAAGTTTAAAATCATCACCAGCTCAGAGTATTCCAGCATGACTTCCTCCATGAAGGGCTGGTATTCAGAAGCACGTCTAATGACCAGCAAAGATAAAAAATATGCTCTGCTTTGGAAAAGCAGTTTTTTTCTCGAGCTACTGTGTCCCATGTTTCTGTTTTGAAAACTAGCCACCCAGTTAATCTTAGAACATCACCTTTTTCTTCAAATCACAAGAAAATACAAAGGTGCAGTTCCCTTTTTCTTTTCCAGACCTAGCTCAGGTTTGCTATTCTCAATTTCCCTATGCACATGTAAGAACTGGCAGTCATTGATCACCATTTCTTTCTAATCTTTCTTCATATAGTACATACAGTCTTTGCTTTTCAGATCATGTATGATATATAGGAAATAATATGCAATACCCAACGTGCTCCTGGAGCTTGCCATTCAGCTTTGTGGATGCCTGCAGAATCGTATTCTCTTCACAAAGATCAGCAAAGTGAGTGAGGCTGACAATGTCATGTTTTTTGATAACTCAGCCATAGTGCTAGGGTTAGGATAAGGTCTCATGGATGCAGAAGCAAAGAGGGATCAAAGGAATTAACTGAGCTTCATGTACAGATTTCTTAACATCCAGACCAGAAGAAAAAACTTTTGGTAGGCATCCATGCCCTTCTGAGCCAACTTAGAAAGAAATAGACAAAAACAACACATCAAGTGTGGAAAGGATCAAGGGTATAACCATCACTTAAACAAGAAGTCTAATGTGTCCATGTTTTAGTGACACAGAAATGTCAGAACAGAGCATGTCAAACTGAAGACACTTTTGCTTCTATCAGAGCAGCTGAAGTTTACTGCTACTATGGGACATTCACTGATAATAACAATCAAGGAGAACAGATCCAGGTTAAGCTCAAGCAGCAGACCCTCTTATCAGGGATGATAATTTACCCTGCAAGAAGATACAAGAAGTCTACGTACTTTTGGGCACAGATGCTTCAATACTTGGTAAATGCTTCAGATTCAATGGACTGATAGACCATAGTTAGAACATATTCCTCTTTTCTAAAATCAGTTTTGAATTAAGATAAATTTTAAAAATTAAATGAGTGCAATAAAATTGTAAAGGTAAAATAGATTGAGTTTAAATAAAAATGTAGCTACCATTCAAATTTGATGTAACACAGAAGCTGTACTAGATTCCAAGGGAAGGATACTGTGGGATGCATGATTTACATTTCCCAGGACTTGTTTTATTCTGTGGAGCCTGTAGAATCTTTTGAGGTGGACATACTAAAACTGACGATATTTAATAGACCACAGTCTACTAAAAATACTAAATTTTAGACATTTTTCTTCAGAATAATGATTTTTTACTGAAGCAAACAAAGGCCTAAGAATTTTTTCCAAAGTTCACTTATGGCTTATAATCTTTTTACATCAATAAATTCCACTGATAGAAGGTTTTCACAGCCTAGGACTTACTTAATTTCCTGCTTACTGCCCACTTAAAAACCTTAAACTATTCTTAGCTGACTACATTTTGCAGAAGAACAGCTCTCTGCGAACCTCATCACTGGATGGCTCATTCTCCCCTTACACTCCTTCTTCCAATAATTCATTTACAACCAGAAGTAGGTAAAATGGCATTTCTCTATTATACATAAATAGGCTCTCATGTATTACTGCACCACTTATGATTCTGGGTCCTCTAGACTTTCCCAATAAGCTTCTCTCTTTAGGCATTTCCATTTAATCTTTTTTCTTGTGCTCCTTCTTCATAGTCACAGTAAAGTTTGATAACTTATTAACTATATTCCAACACTATATATTCCATTCCCTTAGAATGACAAGTTGAAGACCAGTTCTCCTTGCAACAAGTTAGAAAGCATTCAAACATCCTTTTGAAAGTCCTCTTTATCCCATTGGTTGAAAATTTGTTTCTTCACTTTGGAAGGGAAGATGTCAATGATCTAGTTGCAAAAGTATTCAGTTCTAACAGTTACATAAGCAAGAGCTTGAAAATTCCTAAAAGCGCATTTCTCATGTTCATACATCATAATTTCTCATTTGTTGCTCAATTTATTAAGTATTCTTCTGCTAATCTGTAAGCTTATATTACACAGTTGTCATAACACTATAATGTCAAAAGGTTGATACCTGTAGTATCTGTAGTGCGTATAAATAAAACACAGCTTCACACATACAATATATATGCAGAATATTTAGCATGCATAAGTAGTCAGAATAAGATTGTAAAATAGGCCTTTGTCATATATTTTATAGCATAATAGTTGTGTCAAATGAAAGCATTAGTGTGTTAAAAGAGGACTTAAAGGTCTTATCTTGCCAACCAGAAACCATGAAAATCCATTAAAGTACCAATTAGATTTTAGGTAAATAGGTGTGGGAGTAAATCCTAGAAACATTGAACTCTTTAAATCAATTCTAACATTTAAAACACGTAAAAATTCAAACTTCTGAGAAAAGTTAAAGTAAGTTAAAATATTTATTTATTTTTTACAGGCTTTTATTTTTGCAGGTTCATACAATCAAATTAAAAAATCACTTCATCTTCAGGAAGTATTTACTCTTCTGAGTTGTTTGTAATTAGGAATAAGAAAAAATGGATTAAAAATGAATTGCAAACACATCCAAATCTTAATTTATCTTGAAGTTTTGAAATAAACTATTCAGTGACTTTCTTTGTCTTCCACCAACAATTTCAGTTGTGGCATGGTGTTACATGGTATGCACTGGGCCTCAATGGGCATGTTGAGAACAAGTACTTGACTTGGAGCAATATAATTTTGATGCACATCTTCCATTGTATCCAGTTGCATCATACCGATTTGAGACTCTTTGAGACATTTTGGCATCTGCAAGCAGAACTCTTTCCAGAGGAAATAACTGGAAGCCCCTGTCCAAAAGTCCTCACTGGTTTCCAGACATGGAATGAATTTGCAGCAGAAATTCCAGTGGATCAACCCAGCTTCAGTTGGACACTGCAATAATTGTAAATGCAATGGTAGATAGGAGGAGAGATGAAATCATGTGATAGGAATAGTGTGCAAGAGGGCAATTTTTACTTCCTTTTGGAAACATGGATTCCTTTTTGGTAACTTCATATGCTCTCCTTTTAACTTGCTTGTTACCAGTCTTTCAACCATAATTTCACTCATACAAACCAATTAACTAGTCTGTCTGCCTGGCAGCACTTGAGCCTCTCCTCAGTTATGAAAAGCTTCTCATCACCAGGAAGTATGTAATTCTGTATTCTGTAGTGCAGGTTTGTTGGTCTGGCATTCCTAAGACCGTTCACTGCTTCCTGAATAGAATTCTTGAATTTCTGAAATACTCTCAATTTTCTGCCTGTCTTAAAATGGAATTGGATCCCCAAGCCCTCATAAAATATTATTCACTAGGAATTAGAATTGCTGGGCAACTATGCTCAAACAACACAAAACAAAAATAATGAACAATCCAAAGTTCTACCAGTTTTCATTTTCAATTAGCAAGAGCAAGCATCTTCCCTAAATGAATTTGCAGATGTGATAAAATCCCTACTTGCAGTAGGCAAAGCCCCTGATACACATCAGTTTTTAAACACCGAAAGAAAATACCTTAAATGATACAATTAGAGATTGACCATAGTACTTGCTGATACTTTCTTCAAAGATCCACTGGATGTTACATCTACAACTGTGATATTTTTCTACAGCAATAAATCACACTGCAACAGTAATAAGAGTGCATGAACATATTAGAACAGATTGCTTAATAGCATCTGGAGTCTAGGACTCGTCGAAGTTCGCAATGCAAACCAATTTCTCTTGCAGAACTTCTACTCAAAATTACCACCTTACACTGGGGCTGTAAGTTCATAAAATCAATAATGAGTAGAAAAATATTTTAAAAAAATAGCTCAAGATTTAAAAACTCATGTTCCTTACGCATAACTCGTAAAAAACCCCAACAACTAAAAAAAACCTGTCCGCAGAATTCTGCTGGTATATTTTAGAACAGTGCAAATAGAACGCATGCTTCTCTTGTAGAAAGCCTCAGGCTTCAGCTTTATTAAACCTTTAATCTTCATAATACAATTCTCCTGTTCTCTTGACTCTAGTGTCTTGTTACAGGGAGTTTACAAGAGAGAAGTCTTTGAGGACCTGCAATAATGATGGAAACAACAACTAACTTCCCAAACACAGGCAGTTTAGGTGTGGCAGGACTTATGGGTAGGAATGCTGGCTCACCTCAATTACAAACCTCCCCACAATTTTTTTAGCATGAATAAAGCGCAGCAGTTCAACAGAAAGCCCATCACATAACATAAACTGGTATGGCACCACAGGGATAAAAGTCTTTGAATTTGTCTGCTACATTTTGCCCACAGCAGACCAAACCAAAACAAGCTGGTGGCAGGGACATCCTCCACTCTCTGGAGCACAATATGTTGGCATTATCTGCAGATAACTTCCTAGTAGGTGAAAAGTGTACATTAGACAAGAGGGTTTGGTGAAGGCTCCTTCCCATTAGAAATTCAGCTAATGCAACAAAAATGAATCCATTTTTCAAAGAACCTCAAGACATCTCAGCAATGAGGGTTGCTGAGATACTCACCTTTGCACTGCTGCGAGAACCCCAGCGATGATCAGAAAGGGAGGTTTGGAGCAGATGAGTCTACCTGGAGTCAGCCAGTTGGATCTCCCTCCTGACAGCTGGAGTCTGCCATCCCAAGGTTGGAGACTTGAACTGGGGAGATCTCACTGGCATGAAAATCAAGTTTTAAAGGGCCAAGAGCTTCTACCTATCTCCTATCCAGGTAGAGAATGTGAAGCCTGATCAATATAAGTGTTAATATTCCTATGTTGCTGATAGCAGCAGCTAGCTGTTGGATTGCCTCTAACATATGAGATAAAAAACAGTCTGGTCTTAAGAAAGTGGAGATTCACAAGGGTCAGTTTAGGCTGCCAGAAAGTGTCCGAAACTACCACATGCGGTATTTGGCACAACTAATGCTGAGGAGCATCTGATACTCGAGCAAGGTCATTTAGTATGTGCACTGCAAGTACACAAGCACCAGGAAAATCGTAGTTGCAAAATCACATAGTTTACAAAACTATGTCATTTTGTATTCACTGTTAAATTGGATTTGGGTAGTGCAAGATGGTGTGAGCATGTGATCACACCAAACCTCCAGCACAGCACATCCTTTGCTGCTCTGGTTTTACCATGTGTCTGTGTAAGGAGCATCCTTTAAGGATGCATGAGGTTTTCTGGTAGGAGGCTGCATCAGCTCTCCAAATGATATGAAGTCAGCTAGCAAGACCAGTCCTCTATTGGCATAGCTATGCAAACCCTGTCCTGGAGATTTCGTTAACAAAGTTATTTTGGCTGTGATGTTACAGCCAAGATAACAGTTTACTGGCAAAGACTGATGTTTACAGTCTTTGCCAGTAAAACCTTATTGGCTGCAGGTCATAGCTTTGTTTTCTCTTGGTTTATCTGGATTTCTGAAGCAGTGGACAGCTATTTGAGTGCCATGTTAGAAATTAAATAATAAAGTAAAAAAAAAACCAACTTACCATTAAAGAAATGAAATTGAAATAGAACATAAAATAAATAAAATCAAAAGCAAACCTGATGACAACATAATAAAGCCAAAATAACAATTAAGTGCTAAGAGGAGCCATCTAGACCCATGACCAAAAGCTTGAAGTGCTGTAGTATCAAGAAAGGTCAAGGACTACAAAGACTAGGAAACAGAGATGTCTCTGCTTAAAATTGGGAGTGTCCTCAGCCTCCTACCCCAGACTTGCTATCCTGGGCTCAGCTTTCACAGCAACTTTCACAGTCCTAGGCAGCTTTGGGCATGGTCAAATGACAATTTGAACATCATTTTGAACATCTCCTTGTATAAATGTAGATTGGGTGCCAGATTTTCAGGCTAATCTTGCAGCCATTGCAGAAAGTTGAAGCATTTAAGCCGTGCACTTCTTAAGAGCAGTGCATGGCTGACACCCAGCATGTAGGCCAGCTGACATTTTATCTGAGGTACCCCATCAAAGCATGGTGCCAAATGCTTCCTTAGACCTATGAGTGAGCAAATTGTAGTAAGTTTTCAAACCAGAGCATCTTTTTTGCTATTGAGAGAAGAACCTCCTACCAGGGAGCTTACAAGAGAAAAGTCTTTGACAACTTTTCAGTCTCAGGGACAAGCATGGTCTTGGGATGCAGATGACTGAGTTACAATGACTCCTTCAGCTGCCACATGTCAGACTCTCTGCAGTAGCTCCCAGCTTACACGGGCTCCACTGAAGGGTGGCAGCTGATAGAAGCTGGACTGTTGATGTTGCTAACAACCTCAGCCATCTGTTCCACCCATCTGAGGGATGTGACCTCCCCAGTCCAGCTCCAAACTGCTACTGTTTTCAGCCCCAAGGCTTCAAGCCTGGTCAACGTCCCAGTGATAGTTACTTTGGCTGATTTCAGACCAATCAGGCAGGAGGGCTGGAGAGAAATGAATCCTTAGCACATAGGAAAACGTTCTGCCTAAGGTACTTCCTTGAGCTCAACATCTTCTAAATTACAATGGAACAGCTCTGCTCTATCTAAAAACCCAGTACACATAAAAAATGGATGAATAAAACTAGTTGTTTACTCTTAGCCTGTCTTGTTGGGCTCCTCTTTTGCGTTATGAGAGTGAAAACATCTAAAAGCCTTGAGCCAGAACAAGTAGGTTCTTGTAATTCTTCTTGCTCAGATAAATTTAAATAGAAAACAGTGATCTTAAATCTTTGAGATGACAAATTAGTTGAAATAAATTGCTCCTGAAAATCAGTGTGTAACACAACTAATAATAAACAAGGCTTGAAATAAAATGATACAAGGAGTTTTGTTTTGATGTTATACCATTACAAAGGTAATGGTTCATATCTAATGAAAAACATAGCCTGGAGTAAGTTATGGAAGTAATTTTCTCATGTTTCAATAAATGTGTAAATCCAGAACTCGGTGTAAAAGTGAACAATCATATTAGTGAAATGAATGCAAAACAATCAAGTAAATAACTGTTTTTATATGTTAACTATCAAATACAGAGTAAAATGGCATTACTTCTTCATTGCCTCTGTTTGACTGGTACATGGAAAACAGTTTTAGCAAATCTCATACTGGTGCATTTTTCAAGGAAATAATCTAGTTCCTTGTGTTTAATTTTATACCTAGACAGAGAATTGCACTGGTTTAACATCAAAAAGAGCAAATCCTTCACCAATTTCTAGATGTTGGCAGTGTCTGAAGAAGGACTGGTCATTTATTTAGGAAATTGCCCTGGTTTTATCATACATGCACACAAACATATCAACCTACATATTAACTTTTAAAAGGAAGCCAGACTTGAAAAAAATAAAAAACAAACAGGAGATAAGAAAAACTGAGTGTTAAGCTCAGCACCTCACAGATGGACATGAAGTCTGACACCCTTGTTATTTAAACATTGCTGGATTTCCACTTCAGCCAGAGGATAACACAACATTCACTCTTCTTGTCCTTTAGAGCCTCAGTTTTGATTCTTTTAACTTCTGAGTAACTTCAAAAAAGGAAAAGTATCTCCACAGGCAATGTCTCTGAATCAAGAAGGTATGTAAATTGAAACTTCTGGGGTCACACAAACTTCTGGAGGCAACTCTCCTTGTGATTAGGGAATGACAAATTGTGCTTTGTTACTGCAGGCAGCCAAAGGAGAAGAGCAGGAGCTTCCCTTTTCTTTCCCACTAAAATGCTGCTACCATTTACATTCTCCTTCACCAAAAAATTATGTGCCTGTCTGGTATAAACCCAAATTACACAAAGCAGACCACAATACCATAGAATCATAGAATGGTTTGGAAAAGACTTCTGCATCATCTAGTTTCAACCCCAATATATGACTGGCATCTTCAAAGTCTGAAAATACAGTAAAGCAGGAGAAATAATGGATTTTTTTTTTAAATCAGCCCTCTTTATCAGACATTTGATATGCCATCAGATATCCAACAAGGTTTTCCAGCTACTCATGAGATGGGAAAGTAGCAGCAAGGCTAACAAATCTCCTTGGAGAGACTTCATATGCTGAAGGGCTTTGTGAAGCAAAGGATGTATAACTATATAAAATACAGTTTTATATAATGTAAAAAAGAAAAAAGAAAGAACTTATTCAGAAAAAGATCTTCCAGTTTAGAGTACAGGAAAGACTCATAATTAAATGTCTGGTCCATGTCCTGTGCCAGAAGCCATCAGGTACAGCTTTACTGGCAAAGAAAGCTCAGACCCTGCATCCTTCAATGACATGGGGCATGGACCTGCTCTCCATCACATCTGGAGAGACACGGCACTGCAGCAACATACAACTTCCACCTCAGCATCCTTGGAGATAGAAACATGGTGGGTGTCTTAGACGCTTTCCTGCTGCCATGAAGTATTTCTTTGTTCCTCCTCCTGGGTTGCTCAGTGATCCTGCATCAACCTTGTCATCAGCCTGCCCATGTAATTTACTTCTGAGGAATGCTCCAGGAGACTGATGTGTACTGTGCTCTGCATTGCCCCCAGCACAAGCCTGCTCATTAAACACCACAAATCACCTTCCAGTACTGATGACATCACTCAGAGAAGTGATGCCAGGTAGAGTTGAGTCAAGAAAAGAAAAACAAGTGCCACTTCTAAGCATAATGCATGCTGTGCCTAAGTGTGAGGACAATGGATGCTGCACAAAAGCACCCATTCCCGGCTGCCCATGTAGGAAGGTACTAATTTATCACACACAGTCCTTCTTTGGTGAAATAACCTAAACTCTTCTATTCACAAACCTCAAAGAGGGACTGGCTTGTTAAGAATGATGCATGTTTACTTTCAAGGTTGTTAGGAAGTGGAAAAGTCTTCCTGAAAATTTTGTATTGGGCTCTGCCTCTAGTGGTTTCATTTAGGTTGCCAGACTCAGACTTCCCTGGATGTATCAGCCAGGCCACACTGTTGGCTCCTGAAACCAGGCTACACCAGCAGGCAAGCTGGAATGGTTTGGAGACCACTGGGCAACCCTCTCCTATCAATGCAGGAGGAGCCAGCAGGCAGAGCTGCAATAATGAATGTCTGGTCCACTAGGTACAACATGAAGAAATGGCAGCCTTTGTCCTGTGACCATGACAGCTCATCAGGATGCCACAGGACCATGAAGATTAGCCACTCCTGCACTAAAGCAAAATGTCTGCTGAGCTTTCTGCACACTACAGTTTCTGGCCAGTGTATTCTGAAAAAGGCTTGCTGTGGCTTTAATTACTTGCCCATCCTTGTAAACTAAAGGCTCATAATTTTCAAGTTAAGAAGTTTCACTTCAAAAGAAGATTTCAGAGAGATCATGGAAAGCAAAATACACTTACTGAAATCTACATATTCAGGCTATCATCAATAAAAATTTAAAATGTTTAAATCGTGGGATAAGGTAGAAAGTCAGTCTCTCTTTCTTACAGCATTTCATGTCTCCTTTTTATTATATATCCACCAAATTATAACCTCCTTGACAGAGAACCATTTTCTTTTTGTTTGGTCCTGAACACATAGTTGGAAGTTTAGGCATCTAGCACACAAAGAAGCATTCCTGTATGCTCTTTACCTAATTTTACAGTAAGTTAAACACAATTTACAAAATAGTCATTTAGTTAGATCAAAGGCAGCTGGAGCCACCCTGGTGTTTATTTCCAAACCATTACATGTCACTAGCAAGATACTCCCCATGACCCTCTGATCTCATGAAGTTCATAAACAACATTAAACCAGAAAGCAACTGCAAGCTTTATTTCTGCTCCTTTTCCTCCAAAGTCCTCTTCAGTGAAGAAAGACACCAGGATAAGTTTGCATTTCTTTATTTCATTACCAGACCCACCACCTTAGCTTATGCAGGCAGACTGGGGTCTGATGAGCCATATGGCTTATCACACAATTGGTTGAAAGTGAGCATGTAACTGGACCATGACACCAAATAGAGTTCACAGCTCCCATCTCTGGGAGCTTCAATTTCCATGTCTCTCCTCTTAGATGACATCACCTCTAGTACTTAATAAGTCCATTCATCAGAGACAGAAACTTAAAGGCTTCTGCATGCTTTGGGAGGGGTTGTACCAATGGAGGGAGTCAGCTCTTAACCTTAGAAACACGTACAGTGCTAAATAACATCCAATATATATGCATGCACTTATGGCTTATAAGTGTCCTTTTATACTTCACAAAAAGCATCACTACACTAGGAAAAATGCTTTGCTGGGAGATTTTCTCAGTTTAACCAAATTATTTTCTAAACTAATGATTAAACTCACAACCACCTTGAAATATAGGCAAACTCATGGGTCTGCCACTTCTAACATACATTGATCTAACCACCGTAACAATGCCAGCCTTCCCTGGGGAAGAGGGGCAAAGGTGTGCTGCCAGTGCTTTCAGAACATTTCCCCCCCCGACCCCACCTTTGTGTGAACTTCTGAAATGAATTTCTTTGTCTTACAAACCTATGCTCCTGGACCAAACAGCCCTGTGAAGCTGGCAGGCTTTTTTGCCCATACGTCTTGTACTGCTAAACTTAGATCCCACTCCCCCTCCTCCCCTCTGGCAAATGGGGCCAGGAATGCAGGTTCAAGTAAGCTCGAGCCCAACATTTTGAGCAGACCAGGAAACATCCTGATGCTAGGACAGGGAGACACAGTGCTCCTGCAGCAGCTGGGACAGCCTGTGCTTTCCAGTGGGATACCACACCCGTTGCTCTGAGTCCACAGACCTCTGACACATTTGATACCAATGTATTATTAGGAGAGAATGTATGTTGTGGCTTGGATCATAAATACGTTGCCTAGGATTTTCTTTTCCTGCAATTGCTGCAGTTTCCAGAGGGGATGACATTGCATCACAGGCCAGCTAACCTGGCAGTTGAAGGCCAAGTGTGAAAATAGTGGCAGTAAATTCCCACCAGAGCCATTCTTGCAAATCATGGGTATGACCATGTGTTGTGGTACACAGATTTTATCAGCACTCTTCTGGCTTAGGTTTTCAATGTGAAGCTATAAGCGTGTTAGGCAGATGACTCCCAACATCTGAGGATGTGTTCTTGGGAGAGCAAAGACCTGTGCTAGCCCTGTGCTAAATGTACTTGCTGGTACCCATCAAGCTCTGCTCAGCATGCATGTATATTTTATTTTTCCAGGTTGAGATGTTACAAGCAAACGCTGAAGTTTATGTGAGTAATGAGAGACGTGGCTGATGTGATTAATTTGATTCAGTGAGACTTTTATTAATGAAATATAATTTAGGTTTGGTGAAATACCTTGTTCAGTGCAAAAAAATCTACTGCAAAAATCTACTGCAGCATACATGTGGCATGCCTGCTGTCTCAAAAGAAATACTTTGGCTGGTTTTAAGGAAAAAGTCATACTTTTATAATGGGTTGTGTGCATCCCTATGGACATAAACACACCTCTAAACTGTCACTGTGATTTCCACAGGAATGTACATCTAGCAGAGTCCCCACTTCAGGTTCATACATTAATGAACCAAAAATTACATTCCCTTTACAGCAACTGTCCTCTAGCATTTCTCTGCCTTAAGGAAAATAGCACTTCAAAATGCTGACAAGTGCCAAGTATATAAGTCCATTATTTAAGTACCAGAAAGTAAGCAGCAGTAAAGGACAACACTAGAAAACATACACTTGCAAGGACTTCTTTTCAGGTACCACCAAGTTTTCTTGTTTCCCTTGTTTTCAATTTATAAAGTTATTCTTTAACAGTTATCATAAATTTATATTATATTATAAAGTTGTTTTTTATCTGAGCACACCACAGTGGTCTAAGTCACATATAGCACGAGAACCCACAGAAGTTGCAGTCTCACAGCTTCAACAGCATTACTGCAACACTAAAACCATCAGTAAAAATGTTTTCACACTCTCTCTGTCAAAACCAATTTTACTATAATAAGTATGTTTCCTCTAAGCTGAACAAATTTAGTAATTTTCTTTTATTTCTCCTTCTTTTTTCAATTATGGTTTTATCTATTCTAGCCTAATATGAAAGTAGACTGGAATGATACCATGTGGCTCAAATTAAGACACATCAGTCCAATTCTTAAGTAAGCTGGTAACAACTTTTTGCGAAGCAATGCTAGTGGGAAGTGATGGTGGCAGCTGTAGCCCACAGCAGCTGTTACAGTGCAAATTCAGCTGCACTGCTCCACTAACTTATTAAAATTATTCTGAAAAATAAACCCACCAAACTCTTCAATGCATGAGCAGATCATTTATTCCTACTTAAAGGGTTTGAGTTGAAACTCCTAAAGCAATGTCTAAGAGTGATTTTCACCAAGCATTGCATATAGATCATTCATGAATTGCACAAAGGCTACTGAAAAGCCATCAGATGGGAACAGCTTTTGGTCACTACTAAACAGGGGGCAGATTTGAACCAGTGACCTAGAAGTGAAAGACTTTGTAATCTGATTACCAATCCCTTGAGCCATCCCATCCCTCCCCTTTTCTTTTTAACTGATAAGAGAAAAGGAGTCTTATTACCTAAGCAACTTTTGTAGCCTGTTAGCAATGCAAAAGCTTTCATTTAGTTCTTGAAAAGGAAAGTCTCATGGGCACGCTTATTAGCCCATCTCAAGCACAAGCTCTGTATTATTTTTCCTTATTAATTTCAAAATAAATGTAGTGGTATAAAAGCATAGCACAATGCTTTTTTTTTTGGTAATGATTTATAGTAAAGTTCTTGCTGATTAAAATAGGTGCTGATTAGAGGTTTTTACACAGCTGTGGAGTCAACAGATCCCTTACTAGCAACGGAAGAGAAAACATGCTCCTTTTGTCAGCAAATACTCCACAGAATACAAACACATTACTGAAGTATGGTGCATATAAGCATCTAAATCATTTGTTTCTCATACATAAATCATACAACATGAAGATGTGCTTTCTCACTCAGAAGCAGGAAGGTTTGGTACATTCTATAGTTTGATTGTCAAACAGTATATTAATGAACAAACAGGATCTTCCAAGTATGCCAAGACCCATTTGTATCACCTTTCAGGACATGGTGAAGCTATTGTTTCTCCTTTTCTTCCTCAGTTCTTTTCTCAAGACCCTCAAGAAGAAATCTGTGAGACCTTTTCTGCCAGTTTCCTACCTCTTTTTTTTTTGCAGACACTGTGGCCTGCCTATTACCGATGCTTCTTTGGTTAGAGGTAATAAACAATTAGCTACACCACAGTGGTGTGGTGTTCATGTTTTTCTTCGCTGTACTACACTCAGCTAATGTCTCAAAAATTAATGCAAGTGTATCACGATCTGAAATTAACTTTTCATAGCCATAAGCAAAATCCTTCTAGGACTGGGAAAATCCTATTATAGCAATTCTGGCATCTCACTGCTTATAGACCATTAGTACACACAAAATAAGATTTCAAATTACCATTTTGTGAATGCAAAAAGAGTTGTTCTCTTGTTGATTAAACATCTTTTTTATTTCTTTTTGCTTATGAACTGATAAAGCAAAACTAGGTGAGACTCGCTCTTCTTAAACGACGGATCTATTACTAAACATGTCCAAGACACGACCACACAGAAATAATTAGGAAACCTACATATTTATAATAAACATGCTACACCATCTTCTGAAATTGTGCAGTAAATACCAGGAGGATTTTTCAGAAATACATATACTCATCTCACTGTTTAAAAAGAGATTGCTCAGAACTAGAGTGGTTCAAAATCACCTTAGCATTTGTCTGCAATTACGTGGGACTGAAATACAATACTTAAAATTCACTCTGCACAAAACACAACCTATTATTATACTATTATGCTTTTTAATGGCGATGAGCTCTGGCTAGAACAATATTTTAGAAGTTTATTAAAAAATGACTTATCCTTTTAAAGAGCATCATTATGTTTCAAACATATTAAATCTAGCACTTATATGTGGAAAAACCTTTGGTTACACTAAGCAGCCATCATCTTGACTAACAGGTCATTTCCCTCATTTCCAGTGATCAGGCAATCCAGCTGCTAGCTTCCACACATTTATTAATACTTGGTGCTGGAAAATTTACACACTCACTGAAAGTCAACAACACTTAACTTTCTAGGAACGTTCAGGCTAAACACCAGGGAGACAAAGCAAAAAAAAGATTTCCTGTAGGGCCTGATCCCAAATCACTGCTTAGCAATGAACAACGCTTTAAACCACAGGACTAAATTTCTTGAACTTGAGTGTTGGAATTTAATTGGAAAGAAAATTTCCCAGCCTGGCCAGCACACAGCACTTCTTACAATACTCTGCCAATTGCAGAGGACAAGGGCAAGTTAACAGCAGTTCTTGGTGTCATTGAGCTTGGTTGTTATTATTTTGACATCTAAATTTCTGATGCTTCTGAAATGGTGCCTGATTTTATTAGCCTGAATGATCAGATCAATCTGATCATTCAGATTAGCCTGATCATTCAACTCCTTTCATAATTTCCATCCAAAATAAATGAACCCATAAATGGAAGAAATATTTGAACTTGGAGCAGCAATTCAGGTGATTAAGTATTCTGTAAATGAGAAACATTTTTCCAAGGGTAATGTAAATGGTACATGTTTTACACATACCAAAGATGGACCCTTTAAATTTCCTATTCTCATTTTTTGCTTATCTTTCTTTTGACCTTTGCTGAAAAAAAATCACCCTAAGTCGTCAAGACTCTACCTAACACATATTTAACACTGCATCACACTTCCTGGCTGGAAACACAGCTGACAAAGGATCTAAACCCCATCGCTGGGCAAACTCAGCCCCCTGGCTTTGCCAAGAATAACATTTCAAGCTGGAGTTTCTTTTATGTATAGGACAATTGATTCTGCATTTATTTGCAAGTGCTGATGACTCCATCCATGATATTAAGACAAAGCTAAAAGCAAAACAACAATGAATTAAACAGCCTAGACTTACTTAATAAAAATTCATTTGTTAATTAAAGTAAGATTGTGGAATTCAGCCTAATTCTGCTCGCTGTCCCAGAAGGAAGCTGCAACCGAGGACAAGCAGTGCCCTCTAGTGTCACCGACTGCCGAGAGCCCCCCCGCCCCCGCAGCATCGCGGGGACTGCCTGCGGGAGAGGTAGCATCAGCCTCCCCTGCGCACGCCGCGCCGTGCGCGCCGCGGGCGGCTGCAGGACCGCGCACCGGGATACCGGGATGCTGCTGCAACGCGCCCCGGACTTGTGCACAGCGGCACACGTGCACCCACCAGCGCATTTACTTATTACTCTGTTCCCATGTATATGCACACGTATGCACACAGACCGAGCCTGACATCTTCAAGCATCTTTAATGCTGCAGGCAGCTCAGAGAAAAAAAAAAAGGATATTTCGATGTAAAGTAGCAGGCCATGCATGAAAATGGGTGTCAAAAAGCTCGGCAGAATCATTCCTGTGAAGATGTCTAACAGGAACTGCTGAATACACAATACGGGCAGCATGGGCTGAACAGCTAAACTGGAATGGCCAGAACACAGCCATAAGACTTTGAATCTATCAGAAAATATAATTAAACTTGTAATGTGTGTTTTGACATCTCATCCCCTTTTTGTGTTAATTGAAAGTTAAAACTATTTAGACTTTTTTTATGGTTCAGTATCAACAATTTTGTAAGATAACTTCTATGCCTTCTAGTAATTCACCTCAAGCTTTACTCTTTCGATATAAAAATAGTCTCCTAGCACTCTCAAAATTTTCTCTCTGATGGGAAAATTCTACAAAACCTCAGTAAGAGTTCTATTTAAGCTGAAATTACAACAGAGTCAGTTCGTTTAATTTTTCATTTTACTCCATAAACATTTGACAAAGAGAGAAAGCTATCCGCTCATCTTGTGAATGACAGTATGCATCATATGTTCATTAGTATTCTCATCATCCATAAAGTATAGGCAATAAAATAAGGAAACAAAGAGAAAAGGTATAAAAGAACAATACAGAGCAGCACCAGTTACAGGCACAGGGAAAAAGCCTAAAACACATAAAAAGATCTGTATGAGGTGTCAAATAAGCCAGTCTTCTAATAGTATTAAAAAAAATTTAAAAATTGCAGCCTGACAGTTACTCAATTTCATTTGCATAAAAAGTGCAAGTGACTATTTATAAATATATTCAGATCACAAGATGTTTGTACTATTTTCTCACCTAAAGTATTGATAGACATTTATTCCAATCCTTGCACTGTAGAAAGCAATGTACATAATTAGGCTTTTACAAAAAGGTTACCGCACACATTATAAATTGATTCCTGTTTAATTTGAATGCAGCAAATATGTATTAGCTCAAGAAATGAATGCTTGGAAACACAAGATTCAGAACGAGAGTGCGTACATCTTTCAATATCTTAAAAGACCATAAGGGCACAATTGCCAATAAACCATTATTGTGTAAGATTCATCAAAATCTCTAAATGCAATATAAACATTTAGGCTTAACACCAAAATTTGGAAGGTTTTGCTTGGAAGATTTTAGCAGTAATCTAGCACTCTGAAAAAGTTAGCAATAGCAACTACAATAATTAAAGTGCATTTTACAGCAGATGCTGCAACTATGGCTTTTATCAAGAAATATTTTTGTGCTACCACCTGGCAAGCCCATCCCAAACCCCAGCATGGTTCACCTCAGCACAAAACAGTTTGGGAGGCAGAAGGCAAAAGCAACATTAGATATTACAGATGTTAAAAAAAAATTATTTTCCTGCTGCACACAAAGACACTAACAGCTATTTTAAGGAACAGAAGAAAAGACAAAGTTGCCTGTCATAGCATGCTTCATCCCTCATGCCCGAGGATGCCAACCTACTGCAGAAAATGTGATAGGAGGTTACACTTTATGCTGGCCAGCAGAAGCTAATTTTGCAGAAGAAAGCAGTTGCTATTTACTCAGAGCTCAAGCCATGAGCGGCTCACTTGAGGATAGGGAGCACATGCACAAGGCGCAGCACCACACGGGCATCAGTGCGGCATGAATGACACCAGCAGAAGAAAAGAAGAACCTGAAGACTGACATCGCCTCAGTATTACTCATTATCTTTTCACTGCAAGGAGGGTTACAACCAAAATGGAGGCTTTTTTGGGATCTTGGCACTTCTGCTGTTTGCAGCAGGTGACTGGGGAGCACTGGCTTTGCAGAAAAGGGAGGAAAGGGATGGATGCAGGGTGCTGTGTGAGAGCAGGCACCAAGTGTTTGCTGCTGACAGGCTGGAAAAGTTTCACTTGGGATACATCTGGGTGGAAGAGGAGTAATTGAAGGGGAGTATGTCAACATGTGAGAGGTCAGGGCGAAACTGAAACACACCTCTTGTATTACCAGCATCAATAGGTCTTTGAAGCTATAGGAAATTACTCTACTAAAACTTATCACAAATTTTATACTGATACTATGTACAACATGTAATCCTGTGTGGAGCTGTATGAGATGTATGCAGGGAGATGACAGAACAGCACACTGTGGCATGAATGCATTTGGCTTACTGAATACAGGCAGATGCCTTTCCCTACAGGATGTGTCTCCTGAACTACCTGATTCTGAAATATTTGTTTAAGCTGCAAAAAGGTGTCTTAGTCTGTATAAAAGAGAAACAGAAGCTACAAAGATTTTTTAAAATAAAAAATAAGATACCCCAAGGAATGTGCATTATATAACTAAATTTAATTTTGTGCAATCTATAGACTTGCTATCCCTTTTCACAATTCATGTGAATCTACCAAATACAGTGATATTGAAATTTCAAATTTCTTTTTTTTTCTGCAGCACTTGCTTTACAATTAGAGTTAAAACTTCATTTAGATTTTACTTAGAAGAATACTGCAAAATATAAAAAGGTATTGAGTACATATAAAATAAGTGCAATTCAAAGCAATGCCAATAAAAAAATTGTTATTTTTCATGCAATTTGATAAAAATCAGTTTTGCCCAGCCAAAAAAAGGATTTAGCCTTTATTTAAACAGAACAATTGCTTTGGGAGTTTTTTCCTGGAAAAAAAGGTGTTATGAAGCAACATGAGAATCTGCAGAGATGGTTCTAACTGTTTTGCCTTCATCACACACTATTGTTAGAAACACCAAGACCCATTACCCCTTCAGCAACAAGGAGGGATAAAACTGCAACCCCATTAAATCTGGTGGTAAGCAGTCTCATGCTCATTACTTTGAGCAAGTAGCATGCTCAAAGCAGCCTCTCCTCAAAATAAGAACATGAAGAAAATTAGCATTTCAGGAGTGAGCCAGGGAGGCTCTATCAATTCCCTCCTCTGACTGCTGCACCAGATTACAAGTGTCGGAATTCTTGATCAAGTCTTTGTCATTTAAACATCTCATTTTACCTCAAAAAAATTCAGCATAAATAAAGTTCAGTGATTTTTATAAAATGCACTTAAGAGTATCTCACGAGTGATGGAAGTGTGCCAGTTAGATCATCAAGGGGTTTTGAGAGGAGGGGAGATACCACATACATATTAGTCTTTGTAGGTAGGAATGAAGCAACAGAAAACATTCTTAACTGGTACACAGTATCTGTCATATTAGCAGTACCTGGACTTTGAAAATGTCTCTCTAGCAAAACAGCACAGAACTACCTCTTAGCTTAGTAATGTGCTTGTAAAATGAAAATGTCTCAGTGGCATGGGAGAGAAATGACACTTCAAACATCCTCTGTAATTTTTCCAGTCTCTAAATATCACAATTTTACAAACTAAAAGAAAACCCAAAAACAAAGCAAGCCAAACCCACAGACTTTAAAATTACCACAGATTCTGAAATTTCATTCTTTATCAGCCTGGCATCAGAAAATTGTTGCTTTTTGTTGTAGAAAACAGGAAAACTTTAAAATATCAGTTTTTCCATTGTGCTGTTCTATTTTACTGAGACTGAGTAGAAGGACTTGCTTGCATTCCTGATGCCCAGCAATTGAGCAATTATTAAAACTCATTCAAACACTTAAACACTTATTTCAACACATCTAGGTAATCACTTGGGGCTGCAAGTATCTGCCGAGAAAAACCTCACTCTACAACATCCATGGTGGGTATCTAAAAGTCTGGAAGTATCTACATATCTCTTCATCACGTTTTTCTAAGGCATCCACTGTTTAACAGCACAATGCATGCTATGGATGCATTTTTTCTTAGAGACTATTTCTGCCTGAAGTAAGAGATTAGATTTATTTTCTTCATTTTAATTATAAACAGTCATGTCCCAGTCTTTCTTTTTCAAAACTGAAACTGCTTGCAAAAGGTTTCCTCTGCTACCAGAAATTTTTTTTAGGTCTTGACGCCCTGCACAGCTCACACACATAAACAAGTACAGTGTTTTCCTACAACTGAATAACACAGATAATGGGCTGCTATGAGACACTCAGGCTCTTCTTTTATTTTAGAATTAAAATCAAGTTCCACTCCCCATTTAAAAAGATTAGTCCTTATTTAGCCCATGCCCATCTTCTACTTTCATTAACTCAAAAATCAGCAAAAGGGAGCTTAGAAAAATGAAAGGTGTTGCAGCTGCAAAATCCACGCACAATGCAGACACACAAAAAATACAATGCTTGCAAAGGATATCACTATGTATAACAAAATATGTATCAGATACAATTTATGTACTGAAACAAAATAGATCAGATTTCCAGTAATGATACTACTTCTTTTATCCCTGCAGTTTTTTGAAATCTGTATTTGCAAGTTCATCCTCTATGCTATGGAAAGCTCAAAATTCATCATTGATGCAAAAATCAAAAAAGATCCTTGTTCCAACAGGTCAACATATTCTTTTGTGATTTTAATAATGGCTTGTCCTACTACATTTATTATTCATATAAAATAAGGACAGACAATTTTTAGGTATTATATAGCTTTCTTCTGGAATATTAGCTTTGTGGCTTTGAGAGACCATTTTCTAAAGATCCTAATAGTCAAATGACATCTTGGGAAATGTTACATTCTCACCACATTTGCATGATAATGAAGATGAAATTTCATATATGCTACCTGAATTATACTTATCTGAGTTTTGTTTTACCAAATGACCAAAGGAATATGTTCTCTAGACCAGAGTATCACAATGCAATAGGAAACATTCTTGCTTCAGTGAAAGACATGGAACTATTATTCAAGTAATAAAAAAAGAAAAAAGCCTGCACAATTTATGTTACTGCATTAACATGACTTCAGCTATGTATCTCTAAATATTTATTTATTTCCAAGAAAACTCTACAAATCCACAAAAATATCCATACGAGTTTTTTCTAAAAGTAATCATGGAATATTGCTGTGATGCTCTTTGTTCTGGTCCTCTATAGGAGAGGAACTCTTCCATAGTATCTTGTTTTTCATTGATATGCAGTCATATCATGTGCTTGGTAAAGTTCAAATGTCAGCTTATTCATTAGCTATGAGCCACCCTTTGAGTATAACCATTTAAGAACTCTGCTGCTTAACCTAGGTTTGGAAAGACAGTCCCCAACACATCATGTTCGCAACCCAAGGACTCTGTAGGGAAGTATTTGTCCTCTCTGATCATTGGTCTGCCCAGCAATTTACCAGCACAATTCATTTTGTTTGCCTCTAGAAAACCAAAATCCAAACAGTTTTATGCTGAAGGTACCATTTTAGAACTGTTTTTCTAGCACTGAAGAAAACTAGTACAATCATACAAGTTTCAACTGACAATAATTATCTAAGCTAAGACACCAGTACACATATTCTTAGATTAATTCTTCTGTTATAACTGTGAACTCTTTGAAGACAGAGTAGTTTTGATTTTTGCTGGAAGCTATAGGCATTATTTTAAAGGAAAAAAACCCCACAGCATGGAATAATTGGCATAAATGTAATATAGCTTTTCAGTACATTCTGGTCTATGCTTCATTATAACTGCAGAAACACATTCATATTAAGTGTGGGGTGGGGGGGGGAACCAACAAAACCCCACAAAGCAAGTTATCCTGGAAAAGGAAAAAGAAGGAAAGGACTATACTCAAAAGAACATCTGAATAAAATTGTGACATCTGCAGTAGAGTTTTCCCAAGAATGTTTGAGATGAACTCATTGTAACACTGCCTTCCAAGAAAAGACAGGGTGATCAATGCAGGAGCACATCAGGCTCCCTTGGACAGGCCAATCAATGCAAGAAAGAACCTTGCCCAGGGCCTTATGCAAATAGAAGCACGTCCTGCAACCCAGGGAGGGAACATGCGCAATAGATCAATGGCATCTGAAAAACCTTACAGCTATATCAGCCTCAGACAGTAAATATATAATGATGAATCCCTCACGTTCAGCCGTGAACTCTTTAAACTAGGTTATCTCAACAGCTGGTTTAAAAAAAAACGTCTGCTGGCTGTAGACTGCAATGGTGGCAAGGTGAATAAGATTACCGAGGGTTAAATTAACAATGCCTTTTTTTTAAAGGATGAGATAATATAATTGCTGTACTTTAACACATTGTAAAACACTGGCAGTTACGTGCCCATGGGGGTAGGGACTGAGAGGGGGATGGCAGGGTTATTTTGAATTTTTTAAAGATATATTACTCCTGTCAGATGTCTCAAGCCACTCTAAGACAAAATATAATACAGATACTGACAAGCAAATAAATGTGTTAATCAGCTTAATCAAAATGAAAACCTCATGCCCTTTCTATCCTAATACTGCACGATACTGAGATTCTTTATAAGACTTAATTTGCCTTAGAAATGGAAAAGAGAAAAATAACTAATTAAACTATTTATTTTTTGGGTGTTTATGAGGCAATTTCAGTCCTGCACTTTGACATATTGCATTAAAATCTCAGTTCAATTCTGCAGCACTAAAATCACAATCTTCTCAATTAATATATGCACAAAATCTACTCATATTTTTATTTCTTATCATATTCATTCAAAGCCTTTAAATAGGATTATTTTAACATTTAAACATTAGTAGTCATGCTATTATTAGTACTAAAATACTTCACTAATATGCTGAAACAGCTGCTTCTTATGGTACCACAGATTGAGAGCTCCCTTTACTAAAGTATGTTTGCACTCCTTTTACTCTACCTGGATTTGCAATGCCTAATATATTATTAACTTGTAGTTTCTCTGATTGATCCACTAAACTGGGTTTTAAAGTTTTATAAAATCTCTACTGTTCCATGCAAAAGCCATACATACACTTTTCAGCATGATTACCATTTAAATTAACATGAACATAATATACTTGTGCGATCTTAAGAGCATAAGGTCACAGAAATGGGAAAGAATGTGAAACAACAGTGAGACAACTTCCTTTTTAAAATGTTCTGTTCCATTTGGAGAAAACAAATGCCAGTATTTAGAACAGCTTAATATTTCAGCTGGAAAAATCTCAATTCACCACAAAACTTGTAAGTGCATACTGTGTGTGATATTCCTACATCTATCATTGTATAAGCAAATATAAAACTCCTACTCTTTTTCTTTATTAATCGTCCTATATACATTCAAAAAGAACTGTAAAAAAAACTGTAAACCTTTAGACTGTGACAATGTCATATCTTGTAAAATCTTCAGTATTGTGCTGTTCTCCAAACCAATCTAAAGAGATAACAACATACAAAGTTTCATAAAATGCCAGGTTTTTTCATACTGTACTTGGTGGGAAAAGAATCCCACAACCAACATACTCACTCATTTGACTCTGCAGCTGTGTCAATGCAGAGCCAGATACAATGACCACATCCATATAAACTAATGCTCTAAATATTTCATTTTCCTGTCCTGATGCAACGCAGTAAAAATAGGCACCTTCTGGTAAGAACCAGAAACAGGTGGATTAGATTAAAAAAAAGCAAGATGCACATTCACAGAAGATTAAGAATGCAAAGTTGGAAGATAATCAACATGGATAGGGTGAAAAACTAGTGTGTCAGGGAAAACAGGAGATGTGACTTTTTATTGACGCAGCCAGGGCAGGATATATACCAGCACCTTCGGAGTTTGCCTCAGAGAGCCAAGAAAGAGATGAACTGAATTAGTTTCCACCAAAAGAATGGTGATGAGGCAAAACTCTGCATTGTCAGATACTTAAGAGGTTCAGGACAGAAGACATGTCTCTTGTTACCATTGATGAATTTCCCCTATGTCTTGAAGAGCTCTGATGTGCATGAGATGGTTCATACAGCCAACACTCAGAGCTTTTAACTTCTGAGAAGTTTAACGGCAACCAGTGAGGAAATACATAGCCAGGCAAGAAAAAATCAGTTGCCCTGGGTTCTGAAATTAACTATCACAATCAACAGCGTGCTCTACACATTTTAAGGAAATGGTTGCACAGAGATGTTGCCCATCAGCTTTGAGAGGCTCAAGGGATGAAGTTTATCTGCAAACAGCTGAAAGGATGAGTGACATGTTCTTTGAATATGGCCTTGTGCTTTGGCTTTTATTTTTCATTTCAAAGCTGGAATTTGAAATGAAAAATAAACTGACTGATAAGTGATATTGTCTTGCAGAATTTAAAACAGTGGAAACAATGCAGGAAAGGAAAATAATACAAAGGAATTTACTGAGTCAGCAGGAAATTTCTAGCCAGATATAGGGATAGATGCCAAATATGGTTTTATTTAACATCTTCATTAATTATCTGGAATTAATTAAATTTGCAGGTGACATTAAAGTGGGACAAACCACCGAGAGAAGTAAGGCATGAAAGAAATACAAAATAAGCTTCCAAGATTCACAGACCTGTAGCACAAAAGGGATTGTTATTACAATCCAGTATGCCATCCTGCACAACAAGGGCCACAACACAGCTAGATTTAATTAGGAAGACTGTGAGATAATATTGTTTGGAGGGGGTGTTGGGAGGAAATAATCTACTACATTCACATTTAGTACATTCAGTACCACTGGGGAAAGGAAAATTGAGAGCACTAAAAGAGTTTGAGAGATACATGAACATTAGCAGGTACTAAATTCAAAGAAACTTTAGAAAAAAAAATCTAGTACCACTTAGGTTGCATTGATCAAAATGCTGCATAGCAGACCAAAGATACTGAAGTTCAACCTGAACTAATGTTAACTGCACCTAGAACATTGAGTTCAATCCTCAGCATACTGTCAAAGAAATGTTGACAAATAGAACTGAATTCAGATAGGCATAAGAAAAAAAAATAGAACAGCTAGTTACACAAGTTGAGCTACAAAAAACAAGAGGATGAAAATATGAGAACAATTGCTAAAGATCAAAAAACTCCTCATGCAGAAACCTAAATATTCACTGCGTAATGTATGGATTTTAAAATGATGCAAAGAAGTTATAAAAATATAAAATTACTGAGACAAACTCTAGAAAAATTTCTCCAAAGAAATGCATAAAGTACTGTGCCTTCGACCACCAAATCCCATAGGCAACAAACATGTATTTCCAAGTAACTGGATTTTCTAGTAACCCTAACTTTTACTCGTATCCAGTTCTTTTTTTATTTCATAATTAACATGCCAACTTTGGTGTTAATTTAGAAAATTAATATGAATGGTAGAATGAGACAAAAAAGTAATGATAGGTGGTGCCAACAATTACTATTCAGTATAAAATTCCAGGAAACATTGTCCTTTTCCTTTTGGAAAGAAGTGGGGAAGGGGCACATGCACAGCTAGCTGCAGATCATGGCCTGAGCTGAATGAACCATGAGGTACCAGATTAGCAAATGTCTAAGAGAAGCAAAACACAATGAGGCTGAGCATATTGTCTACAGCAAAGTAACAAGGAGTGATGAATATTCCAAACGTGTCTGTTCTGGAAGTGGTCAATGCTCAGCCTTTCACTGCTGCCATCCTCTACTATCATCCAGCAGCGAGGCTAGCAGGGCTTCAGATGAACTGAGGAAGGGAATGCCTACACAGCATTTACAGTAAACCACCAAAAAATTTAAAAGGACATGCAGCTATGATACTATGAGCTGTATTGCAATCGTTTATCATTCCTCTGTCTCTTCCCATTAGAGCATCCTTCCAAATTGCAAGCTCTTTAGGACAAGGTATTGCTATGTGATTCCTTCCTACTACAACACAAATGGATAATGACAGTAAATGCTAGCATGTGAACTAATGATGCCAGTGTATGCTTGTCAGTTTATTTATTTAGGCTGAGTGGCCTAAAATGTTTATCTGCTCTCTGTTAGAATGGGCAATATATGCATACAAATGCATATATGTGTAGACACACACACACACACACACACACACACACACACACACACACACACACACACACTCTTTATATATCAGAGAAGCCAAATGTGATCAAGAAGCTGTTTCCAGTACAGCAAACAGTGACATGCATATTTCAGTATTTTTTTGCTCAATCCACCATTTAATTTCCTTATGGTTGCAAACTCTCACCACAGGATCTGCTACGCCTGTTGCTTTCTACATCAAGCTTGTGCGTTCCAAAAAGCACTAGCAAAAAAAAAGTCCACTCTTTCCAAAAACAAGTCTGCTCCCCAATTCCTGTTATTCAAGGTCAATGGGACAAACCTGGGTTGAGTGTACAGATTAGGGAATGAGAGGTCAGAGAGCAGTGCTATGGAAAGGGACCTGGGTGTCCTGGTCAATAGCAAGCTGAACATGAGTCAGCAGTGCCTTGGCAGCCGGGATTCAGCCATCCAGATGAGGGAGGGGATTGTCCCGCTCTGCTCTGTACTGGGGCAGCCTCACCTCAAGTGCTGGGGGCAGTTTTGGCACCACCATGTAAGAAAGATATAAAGCTATTAGAGATCATCCACAGTAGGGTAATGATGATGATAAAGGGCCTTGAGGGGAAGCCAAATGAGGAATGTCTGAGGTCACTTGGTCTGTTCAGCCTGGAGGAGACTCAGGGGAAACCTCATTGTGGTCTTCAACATCCTCAGGAGGGGATGAGGAGGAACCTCTTCACTTTTATGAGCAGTGACAGGATCTGAGCAAATGGCAGAAAGCTGAGTCAAGGGAGATTTGGTTTGGATATCAGGAGAAGGTTCTTTGCATAGAGAGTGGTTGGGCAATGGAATAGGCTCCCAGGGAAGTGGTCACAGCACCAAGCCTGACAGAGTTCAAGAAGCGTAAGGATAACACTCTCAGGGACATGTTGTGATTCTTGGGGCATCCTATGCCAGGAGTTGGACTTGATGATCCTGATGTGTCCCTTCCATTTCAGCATATACTTTGATTCTATGAATTCTAACTAAAGAGGAAGGGAAAAAGTTGTTTGCCAACACTGGTATTAGAGGTTTGACCTGGTTTTGGTTAAAACTCAGCTATTCCAGTGGAGTGAGCCTCGAGTCAGAGTAGCGTCGAGTCCAGACAAATTAATCCAAAAAGTGGTCAAATTATTCATGGCTGAAGATATGCACCTGCATGTGTCTTTCACAGGAACACAGACTCCTGGGTCACACCAAGGACCAAGAGTCTCAGCAAATTACTCACATAACTCTTGCCATGTATGGGTCATGACTGGCAGCAACTTCGCCTCAGTCCTTTTCCCAAGCAGGACTTCCTAATCCAATGGTGAGAGACCTAACTCCACCCTAAATTTATTCATGACCAGTTTTAATCCATTTGTTCCTCTGCTGATATTGTTCTTTGGCTTATAAGGCTCTCCCTCCCTGCTGTTTATTCTCCTGATGTATTTGCTGAGTGCTACCAATCCTTTCCTTTACCAGGCTGAAAAGCCATGCTTTTAAGCTCAGTTTCTGCAGTAAATACAAAGCAGATGCTGAACCTTGTCTTTCTAGACATAGCTACCAAAGTTAACATAAGAGGACTAGCAATTAACATGGTTCTTTTTAAGGCTGATAAGCCTTAAAAGCATGTAGTATCTCTATGGTTTATGACAGCTAGGACCTGTCCATGCTGGCACCATGTCACAGCAGGTCTGAGGATCCTTCATTGTTTCTGGAAAAATATGCTTTCCATTGACTCAAGCGTATGGACACCTCTTCCTTGACTTAGTATTTACTTAATATTCCCAAATGTGTCAAATTACCTCAGATAAATCACAGCAGCAAGCTGGACAGCTTTAATACTCACCTTCTTGGGACAGAAAGAGCAAAAACATCACAGTATCATATCTGACTCTTGTTATGTTACCTGGTCATTCACTTACAGCCACTGGCAACGAAGCCAGTTGTCCAAGGGTTTCTCCAGCCCTGCTGTTCTCTGTTGATGGGATCACTCTTTGTGCACAAATGCAGATGACTGACTAGTCAACGCCTAACTGTCCTGGCATAGAACATAACTTTCTATTACTGCAGAAATTCTACTTCTGAATACTCCATCACTTAATGCCAGGATCCAATTTCAGGAGCACATATTTAATTTGTGTGCCCACATCAGTAACAGGAATACTAAAAAAATCAGCATCAAGGCTAGAGACTCTATTCCTGTCCAATCCTTTTTTATACAACCGACCACTGGTTCCTCCATTAGCTTCTCTTGTCCATCCTCATTTCTCATTTGATCTTTTTCAGATGAACAAGTACTTTTCCAAGAAGGAGAACAAAGGATAGTTGAAATAAATAACCAAACAGAATCAAGATATCATTTTTGCTTTCAGACTTGTTTTTCTGAATGTGAGCACTAAATTAGACCTGCTTCAAAAATATGCTATTGTAAGTGCCCAACACAGAAAATTCTAAGGCGTAAATCAGGTAGGGTTGAGTGAGATGACTTGTCCAAAGACTGGACAGACAAGTCAAGTTCCCATAAACCTTCAAGACAGCATCCCACACTGCTCTCCCAATGGACATTCAACATCTAAAGTGTCTTTTTTTCCTTTTTTCTTTTTCCCCTCCCCCACAAATGCTCACAGAACTTTAAAGCACAGTGGTATTTTGCTTTTGTCTTCACAATAAGTATCCTGGTCACTGAGGTGTTTTCCTTCACAGCTCTCTACTTGTAGCTCTTTCCCATGCTTCCTACAGCCATCACAGATCTTATGTGATCTCTACCACACATCAGTAGACATATTTCGATTTAACATGTCAGCCAGGGGAATTAAGAGTTGCATGTCCACAGTACCCACTCATCAATTTTCCAGGCAAACAGAATTAAAAAAATAAGTAGATATATTTATATAAGAATTTATAAAAAAGCCAAATATAACAAACCATTCAGTCTGAGACTTCAGGAAATTAAATTAATGAAAAACTAATGATAGGTTCACAGCCTAGCCATTAAGTTTCTTAAATTGCATTTTGCCTGTGCCATAATAATGATGCAGCCTCAGAGACTCACAGGTAGCTCAGCAGGTGCCTGTCTATCATCATTATTTTGGCACCTATCAGTGCCAGTCAGGGCCAGGTCCTTGCCATACTCAGCACAATACAGCAAAATGAAGTGGCAGCATACTGCAAAGAGGATCTCAAAATGATGGACCTAGAATATTTCAGATTTCCAAAATTTGCAGATTTGATGGAATTAGAAGTCTACAGTAAGTACAGTAATTTAACAGTGTGTTTTAAGGGCTCTCATTGTAAAAAAGCTTGCTAAAAGGACACCCTCCCCCCATTTTACCTACACCTTTATGCAAATTATCAATACATACATCCAATATTTTAGCCAAAAGAACTATAATGAATAGTTTATATCTGCTGAAGACAACCTACTTTCCTTCTCCTAATTATTACATTCCTGTGTGTAGTTCGTACTTCCACAGCAGTATGAATGATGTAAGATGGAGATACTATTAATGATTCTCACATTTTTTTCATAATTCCCATGATATTTGGTATTTTTTTAAAAGATAGCATTTAACTAATTGAAACAAAAAAGCTGTAACTCTAGTTAAAAGATTATGAGGAAATAACTGAAAATGCAGGGGTCTCAGAAATATAGGAAGCAAACAGCAGAAGTGTTCCACAAAGATTCTTCTGTGTGGGTCTTTCAAGCAGGCAATGACAAGGAAAAACATTATTTTTAAAGCATAATAATTGTAAACCCATAAAATTTGGCAGGAAAACTCAAAGGAGGCGTTGTACCAGAAACTTCTTATTTTCTGTAAACTAAATATAAAATTGACTCCATCAACTTGAAATTCTCACTTTCTGTTAAATTTCATAAAATTCTTATAAGCTTGGAGTTGGGAAAGTTCCACAATTTACCATCAAGTAAAGCAAACTGATTCTGAAAATAAATCCCTGACTATACTATGCAAAGGATAGCAGAATTAAAAAGCTGAGATGTGTTCATGAATCATGGCTTGAGTTTTTCAAAATCAGTAATAAGCAATTAGCAAAACACAATGACCCAACAATTATTTTTAGTGCTGTGCATTCAAAAAGTAATTTACATGCATATATTATCACATGCATGTTTTATTTCAAACTGCAATTGCACAAATATTAATTTAGTAAATATTAAGATACACTCTAATATATGGCTTATGATTTACCATTTGTAATTCAACCTATAAACAACAGAACAATATAACTTAGTACATTTATTGGTGAACTTTATTCTCCACACATTTTAATCACTTTCAGCTATTCCCCTAGTAATGTATGACACAAGAAGGTACAGAAAATGCGTGCCTATGTTGCAGTAAAAGTTTCTGTGTATTTGAGTATGATATTGCAGACTCACCCTATTTGTCTTAATATCCTGCAATCACAGACATGAGAAAATGTAGATCAAAAAGCTGCAAAGATCAATAAAATTTTTACTTGAAATGACATGTATTTGAAAATTGCAGCCAAGCCTTACCTGTTTGTTTAATGAAGGATTTTCAAAACTCAGCCTTATTTTCAAGGTGAGAAGAAATTTGGAATGAAGAACAAAATTTGGACAACAAAGTTTGTAAATAAAAATGATGCTCCTTTTGTACCAATTTCATAAGTGATGGTTCTGTCTGTTCTCTTTCACTATGTGTTTCCCAACAAAGTGCATGCCAATCAAGGGACAAGGCAGAGTAGCACTGCCTTTCTTACGCTACCTCCCTCAGCAGCTTCAGACAAAGGAGTACCTGGATGGGTACTGCCTGTGGAAGGCTGAATATTGTTCTCTGCCTTTTCCTGGGAGAGCAGCAGCTCCTCCCACACAATGGTATGAACGTCTATGAACAAGACTTTGCCTAATATCAGCTTTCATTGGGTTTTTCTGTTTAAGGCCAGAACATCCTGTTTCCATCAGGAGCCCTACACCACGATGAAGTAGCAAGCTGTAGCTGAGATGACTGCAAGCCATCATGAGAGACCTTACAGCACTGAACATGGAAAATTGACTAAGAAGATATTAATTGAAAACACATTTTTTAAATATATTTTTGCTTGTTTTCTTTTTCCCTGCAGGCAAAATAAAATTCAGAGGGCTCAGGCAGAAGCCTTCACTCCAAATTAAAGCCATATGCTTCACACTGCTCTCCTGCAAGAGGCAAATGCAGAAGGAGCAGCTGTGCAACAGGTTTCCATAACAACTGTAACCAACAATTTCATGAATCAGTTAACCCAAAAACTTGCAAAGGAAGTGTAGAGGTGGTACAGTTGCTATATGGTGTAGCTGCTCTATCAACCTCATCATCACCCCCACATGAATCAGAGAAAAAAGTGAAGCGATTGAAAATTTATTTGTCATAAGACAGTAATTGCCCGTCAGCTGCTCTGTTTCTTTTTGGAGCTCATTGCAATTACTAAATGCTGTATGGATATAAAGTTTAAGAGAAAGGAGATGATAACAAAATAAAACCTTACAAATGGATATTGTGATGAAATAGTTCAAGGTTTATTTCAATTATATGTCGTTCAGTGTATGAATTATTTAATCAAACTGCTTTTAGTAGTACTCAAATATCAAACTACTTCTTTGATTTTTTAGAAAAACATTGAGTTGCATTAAAAATATATTTCAGGTCTAGTTTTGCGTGACAGATATGTGGTGTGTCAGTGGATATGTATTATATTCCTCCTCTCAGGCATGCATCTCCTGCAGAGACAGCACACTACAGAAGCTGACCCTTACTGAGACCATCTTGTCTTTCTGACAATGATACTTCTTAACTTCTTACTTACTGGTTGCTTCCTGCAATTGATAAAAAATTTTTGCTCAGCTTGTGATAACTTCACAGGCCCTGAGCACCCTGACCCTGGAAACCCCAAGGTCAGAAGTCAAGTCTTGCTCTGAAACATCAGTGTGCTTCATATTAAAGTAGAAAAAAAGCGAAGAAATATCCACCAGTGTGACAAGAAAAAACAGGGAAAATGCGAATGACACCTTGGTCATCTGTTACCCAGGCCACCTCAAGCCTCAAGCCATTGTCTGAAATGGGATGGAAAAACTCTCCAAGCCTCCTTCAAGTCAGCACTCTGTTTAGGAAACACTGAGAAAAGCCTCCAGTTGCTTCTTATTCCTGCCCTCTGCTGCATGTCTCTGGGCATCTGGTGACCAAAACAATGTGGCTTTACAAAACCTACAGAAATTCTGCCAAAGCTTTACTTTGGACCCACAAGTCGCACCAAAATAACCTGGGCTGAAACACAAAGCAGCTGAAAATCACAACTCAGGAAAGCCAAGACAGAAAAATTGCTCCCTAACATTCATGACATTTCAAGAGCAACAGGCACATGAAATGCAACACACACATCTTTCACCGATAGATGAGGTTACAGAAAGAGTTATTCACCTTCAAGGTGAATATTCACTTCAAAATTTAGTTTCGAGACTGTTCATTGAGAAAGTAACAAAACACCTGTGAAAAATGATCAACTCTCAAATGATCTTCAGATCAGGAAAATGAACTGTTTTCTCAAGTCTCAAACCTGTACACATCATGTGTATTTTGCACATACTCTTCCAGGACCTCAGAGACAATAAAAATGGCATCAATTTCAACAACAACAAAAAAGGGGGGTTTAGGAAAATCTCAAGTTCTTAAAATAATACCAGTGGCCATTGTCTGGATTGTTATTGCTACTTGGAGCAACATAAGACTAAAACAAACATGCTCATGGCGTGCTTTTTCTTAACTAAGTCATTCATCTCATGTTCAGGCAGGAAACACCTTAATCAACTTTCAGTTAGATTAAACGAATGTGTTGTAGACAAAAGATGTACATATATGTCTGCTGTTTCCTGTGTCTATAAAACCAGTTCTAATGCTCTGCAATTTAACTTTCCACAATAAACAGGACCCTTACTTTTCTGTAGTTTTCTTCAATAAAACATATCCTGATTACACTACTGTTTTAAAATCATATGAGGAGACTGTAGCTACACTGACAGAGTGATACACAAGTTTAACAGGCAGCTTGGTATACCAGATGGGGTTGAGAGATCTGCCTTTAGAGAAAAGAGTGAAAGACTGACAAACTAGATGTTCAGCAGTTTCAGCACCAGATGTAGAACAGCTTTACACTGAGCAAAGTTTTTCCCACCTTATATCGCTGCAGAGCCTAATAAATGGGAAAACAGAAGTCCTTCCAGCAAGTTCTGCAGATCTTTGTAGAAAAACTGCAAAAACTGAATAAAACTGCCATATTTCCCTGCACATTCAGTTCCAATCTATAAACAAAAAGCTGTATTTGTGTCTGGGACTTCGCTTTAAAACTGTTCTTATATGTCCTTAGTCTCATATGCCCCCAGGTATTTCTTCCCCACAGCAGAAACTGGTGCCTTTCAGTACATAGTCTGGACAAGAAGGATGCAGCATATTCTGTTTCCCCACAGTCTTTCAGGTTCATGCACACTTGGGACCTTACTGTCTATCTCAAAACTAGAAAAGATGCAGCGACCTTCTGGCTGCAAAGAAATCCTGACCAACCTGTACATGACCACTGGAAGCTGTTTCTACCTAGCTACTTTCAATAAGGTGATCACAAAGAATGTAGAAATCTGTGACAGTCTTGAGAAAAGACAGCAATGGAGAATTCACACTTACCAACTCTACAAAGGCAAGTCCACCATAACTGTGAGCAACAAAAAATACATTCTCTGCAGCTGACTGGGAAATAAAATGGTCCCAAACATAAATCGCATGTTCTTCAGGAGAGCCATTATCCTGCAGAAAGAAATAATGTTTGTGACAATTATCTTTTAAAAAACAGCAATTCTGTCTAAAAATGTGTTTCTATATGTTTTAATGTTTTGTTAAAATAAAGATTAAATGAATACACACTAGAGTATCAAAAAGAGAACAGATCCTTTTGTCTAAATAAAGGCAGTAAAACTGTGGCTTTCTGAGCTTACTTTAGTAAGTATAACAAAATTATGCATCTGCAAAATTTTACGTAAATACCATGATGACAATTCTGCTAAACAGAGCCATTCATAGGAATCATGAGTCATAGCTCAGATTTTCATTCTTTTGACAACTCTTCCGTCAAATGTTTGTTTGCTGAGGGTTTGTTTAAAGTACTTATGCCTTAGATTGTAAATAAAAACAGGTAAGAACAAAATAAATACATAATTGTAGAATAATTTTGGTTGGTAAAGACCTATAATTTCAATTTTTACTTTTTTTTTCATACTATGAGCCACTGGAAACCTGAACTAAGATTAAAATTATGGTATTTGCAACTACTCTTTCAAATCTCACTTTTTGTGATTGTAGACTATGAGATATGGAGCAAAGAAAACACCTCTTGACTGGTAGCAGCCATTACTTTGGAGTTTTTGGGAGCTAGGGGACCACGTTTTCTTACTATTGAATAAGATTTTGTCAAAGTCAGCCAGTGTAAGGGCCACAGAAGGCACTAGAGGGACACACATTGATTTTAGTGCAGTCTCATCGGAACTCATGGTTGTGTACCTGTATCCTTGAGGCTCTTGGAAAGAACTATACCCCTCTAGTTTTCCCTTTTTCTTGGGTTCTTGAGGTCATAACTACAAATTTGGTCAGGCAACAGGAATAAGATGCTCTGCTAGGTACCCTGCTCTGCCAGCATTTCACACAACCAGGATAACAATGTTGGCTCTTTCCAGACTCTTGAATGCCAGAAAGAGCTGATCAGTCAAGGTAATGTAATTTCCTAAAGTTTGCATTCCTTTTCCCTTTGGTTGGTGCCAGCAACAACTTCATATCCTTAGCTCACTCAGACACAGACAAGAAAAGCCTTGTTTCCATAGGAAAAAGAAAGCACAAACGAGTAAAAGCCACTGGTAATCAGAAGTTGCTAATTACACAGTGTGAATTATTGAAATTTATCAAGAATGTTGAGGTGATCTAGATCTCAATTGCATTCTGCAACTAGTTTTGGGGATTGAAGCTTTTGTGTTTAAAATCAGTGGGAAGAGACACACCTAAATAATGTGGTTGATTATGGCTTTTATTTCTATTCTCATACCCTGTTTTCTAAGAGTAAGTAAGAGTGAGATGGCAACAAATATATTATGGATCCTGACTTAAAGTTTTTGAATAATGATTCTGCTTCAGCAGCAGTCATTTCAAGACAGAAAAACCTGAGTGTCTCTTACCCTGGACCGATTCTGCTCTTCATTGACTATGACAGAACGTGGTTTTAACTAATTCTGTATCACCTATTGTAAACTACCTCAGTATAGGAAAGGACTTATTTCAAAACAGTTTGTTGCTGTTTTTAAATTTGATTTTATAGATCTGTACAGAAAGTAAAGACTCTTCCCTTTGTGAGGAATGAGGGAAATTTTTTAGAAGAAATTACATAACGAAAATATGATTGACAAACCAGTTATTAAGATAAAGATGAAGGACAACTTGAACAGGAGTTTCCTATGCAAAAGTGATGTACACTATAATTTGTACAGAAAAAACGTACATTAAAACACTGAGAAAGTTTCAGAATTAATGATTTATCTAAAAGATTTATCTTAGTTATGTACACAGGAGTTTCTTATTTTTCAATAATAATGTTGGCATTGATACTTTTAACAGCAATTTTTGTATAGCTACCCAATGCTGTTTAAATAATCTGAGAAAAAGAGGACATTTTTTCTGCATACTATAGCATTTTCAGGTTACTTTGAATTTATTATTTGACACACTGCTAGTAAAAGCACACCATTTTAGGTTCCACAAGACTAAGACGTCAGCAAAAAGCTTCTGAACTCAGCCCAAAAAAGCTTTCACCAATCAAAACATAACCAGTGCTCTAGTAAACTAAATTAATAACTTCACAGCTTCACAGTCTAGTACAAAGATTCAACAGGATTCTATAAAAGTAAAAAGGAATGAGCTAGAATGAGTTAAATATAGACTGTCACTTCCTTTATTACCAGTTAAAAAAAAAAAACCAAAAAAAAAACCAACCATAAAATGTCAGGATAAACTGGGTTGCTGTACACTCTGCTAAACCCTAAGCATGGCAAGAAAAGCACATATGTGTAAGGAGTCTGGAGGAGTCCTAAATGCTTAGAAGAAATGCCCTTTCTTCAGAGCATCTGCTTATTTTTCTCCCTTCTAACTAGCCCCTATTACAAATACCTCAGACCTAGCTCCAGGTGTGTACATGGAATATCCAGCTGCAGGAGCAGTGCACAGCTGATCTCCTTAGGATTTCAAATTGCACTGGGTCTCTGAGGTTTAACCTCTACTGCCTGGCTTGGATTAAATTATCAGACAGGATGCTGCATTTTCAGCATGAAAGGTGACAGTCTCAGGCAGCTGTTGCTTTCTGTAATTTCACTGAAGCTAAATTGAATGCACTTATATTGAACATTGTTAAGTTATTTGATAGAGAGGGGGTCTTCCAGTCAGAGTTTATGTAATTATCTACACAATTGTACAGAAATTACACAGGTGTACAGAAATGAATGGACACCAGCCTGGAGAAATCACACTATATACCTCAAAAGGCATCTCAGGCTGAATGCATTCTCATTTGTGAAACAGATTGAGCTGGAGACGCGCAGGAAAACTTGAACTTCGACTTCCCACTGTGAAAGCTGGTCAGCAGTGTTTACCTACAGCAGGTAATTCTATGTCAAAATAAGTCATCTGGTTCTTTGGAGTTGTGGGTCCCCATCCCTCTGAAAACCCTTCCTCTTGATCATTATATATGCACTTAGACATGAAGGGAAGAAAAGATTAAGCTCTGTATGATGTGAAAAGGCCCTAGTGCAATGTTAATGCAATGCAAAGTAATCCAAACAAGGCTACTCCTGGGCCATCCATTGGACAGAAACATGGAGGGAGTGAACTCATATTTTGGTCTGCCATTTTTTCCAGCATGGTTAGTGATAGGAGTTGAAAGGTATATAACATTTTAATAGTTGGAGCCATTAGGTATACACAGATAAGCAGTATGCACACTGTGAATACAATATGACATTCTGTTGCATTCAAAAAACAGGTTAAATTTACCAGTGTAATATCACAGTCATTAATTGTTAAATACCAGGTTGGAGTGATGCAGCAATTGAAGCCTTATCAACTATGCCAGATCCTAACACCTAGACATTACAAGGTCTGCAGTTATGATGGACTACCTGAGTCGATAACACATGGAATTGTCTAAACAACATTTGCATATTTGTGTAATTATTTCCTAAGGTTAATTAGCTCCTGCAAAGCAGCTTGCCCTTTGAGACTGCTTACTATGACAGGTTCACGTATTTTGTGTTTCAGCACCAAATTTTACTTATTTCTTTTTCTTTTCCCTTTTTTATTTCTTTTCCCTCCGAAGTAGCCGGTTGCCAGAAAGTCATAGGCCTTGAGGCCTTGAATCTGGAGGCATTGAACCACTATTAGCTTTACTGAGGCAGAGTAGCTCAGATCCCCATCTTGAACTTCTAATACATCAAAATTAAAAAAGTCACATAAAGAAAAAAAATAAACACTACAAAATTAAGTTTTCAGATCTGGTAACCTTCTACTTTCAGGGCTTTTTTTAAATCAAGAAGTAGGAATCACATTTTTCTGAGACAAGGGAAAGCATACAAATAGGAAAATATGCCAGCTTTAAAAGAATTTATTTGAAGGTGATTTCTCTAATTACCATTTATCACAGCAAAACAATTTCTCCTTCTACCTTGATAAGCTACTATAAACAAGTATGGTACATGAGTTAAATACGGGAGAACAGAATTGCACACTGGCTGGGAGGCCAGAAGGATACAGAAGGCTCTGATCTCCTGTCCCTGGAGATGTTAGATCTTACCCACCAGTAATATCTTGACAGTTGTGTACAGTTTGTCCCATTGCCTCAGGGAGCCTTGGGGCAGGTAAACTTTTGCAATTCACCCCAACCCTTCCAAAAAATCATGACACTTAAAATTCATATAAGTATAAAAATATCCTGTTACAACAGCACCTTTCATGAGCCCTAAATGATGCTTATCACCTGCTGCATTTTTCTCACTCCTTTTGCAAATATTTGCCGTACATCAGACAAAAACTTTTTCACTAGAGAGAACAAAATGAAACTATACGATGGGTTACTACCACCAGAGCAGCTCCAAAATTTCCATGCAGGACGTGGTCTAAGAGGCTTTTGTCATGGTTCAGGAACGTTACTCCCTAATTTAGTGATATCCCCAACCAAGACTAATCCAAACCAGACACTGCTCCTCCCACTGCTCTTCTGCTCTTTGTGTCTGGCGGGAGATACAAAAGACAGAGGTTATGGGTTGAAATAAGAAGAATTTACTGGAAACAGTAATGAAATAAGAAAACAAACAGTAACAGTAACACTATTAATAAGAAAGGTACAGAAAAAAGAGCGTGATTTACGTGTCAAAAATGCTCATGAGCCCAAGCTGACCCAGTGTGACCCACAAATGAACAAAATGGCAGACAGATCCTCTTCACTCATGCTCTTCTTCCTGACCACAAGCCATTCCCCTTCCTTCTGGGAAGCATTTCTGCCCTGACAGTGACAAGAGGTGATACAGAATAATAATCTAGAAATGCCCACATGGCTCCAGACTCCGTTCCCTCACAGTTACTATGAAAAAATTAGCTGTCCTGGCTGAGAACCAGGATAGCTTCAAGGGCAATAAAGCTGAAACACAAGCAAAAATACCAGCCGGTATGTGATTTTCCCCCCATAGCAAAGAAGTGACTATGGCATTACAACCACAGAGGAGGATTAAAGTAAAGAGAGGATATAAACTGAAAATAGGAAACAAGTGGAAGTACGCATTTTGTATTAATATATTTCTGCAGCATGAGTACATGAAGACAAGACTTGAAAGTGTCTAGACCAGGACATTTAACCAGATTTTGACTTTAACTGAGAAATTCCAGCATATTAGGAAGCATCCCATCTACCTGAAAATCTTTTTTACCTTTTCAATCACAGAGTTGAGAGAATTCTTGCACAGTTATTTGGGAAAGGTTCCCTACTACAATACAAGAGATGATCCCAGGAGACAGCAGGGATCTTTTATTAACCGTAGGAATTGTATTTCTGCTTTACTTACTGACAATAGGCAATGTTAATCTGTATGCTACAGAGATGGACATATGTAAACATGAAGATGGGTTGGCTCTTGCACAACTCTTACATAACTGGGCTTTCAGGAAGCATGGCTTTCAGGAACCATGCCATAGCAGTATCTTCTGTACTGGGCAATTGCAGCTGTGTGAAACTAGACAAAAGGATGCTGCAGAAACAAGCACCAAGACCATCTCAGCAGCAAAGCAGTTGTGAGTGGGGGAGATAGTGGAGGAAAAAGTGACAGTGGAGGCAAATTATAACAAATCTTAAATCTGACATGTATCTGAAATTCAGTTTAGCAGGTTATGTAAAGAACACAGGAAAGCAAGGATGATGAAGACTGGGCAGTGAGTCAACCAAGTTATTTTTGTTGCTGTGTCCTGAGTGAGACAACTTGAGAGAAAGTAAGAGAAGAGATGAAACCATAGACAGTTGATGCTCTGGCCTTGAAATTCTGAATAAGAGGACACATTTCTTTCCTCCTTTATGGGCTCTGCATGGATTTTACTTGCATACTTTGCCATATTAAAACCACAATACTCAGCAGGATTTGAGCAGCTGTGCAGAGTGGGTTCATGGTCACCAATGTCTGGTGTAGCTCTATGAAACACAGAACATTGTATCTGCATTGGTTCAACACTAAAATCATGTAAATGCATGAGTGATGTTATTTTATTCAGCATCTGTATTCAGAAATTCCTTACTTATGACTTTAGCAGGGATTAAATCATGAGTCTTCAGATGTAAAAATGCCATACTCTCGCACTTACAGGAAGAAGGGGTGAAATAAAAAATTGTACTATCTTTTAAAGGGCACTTTCTGAGGTAGGGGCAAGATACATACTCTGGCAGCAGGCAGCAGCCAGTTTTGAGACAGAAGGAGAGACCAGGTATCACAATAGCTAAGTCTGTTCATTTGTGGAGTTGCAGGATACAAATAGCACAGCCAAGGTTGTTATCTGGCACATGCCTTCAGAAAACAAAGTGGCAAAGTGACTTGAAGTTGGTTTTTTTTGTATTACAGTTCTCAGTTTATTCCCAAATCTATTTGAGATGCTTCTGTTTCAATTTCTTCTACCTATTTTGTGATTTGGGCTGGTCATGGAAGTGTTCCCGATATTGCTTATGAAGATCCTTATGAAGTAATGTTGTATGCACAGAGTCAGCAGCACAAAGAAAGACCAGAAATCTTACATTTTGCAGTTAAATGTCCGTGATACTGAGTTAAAGATAGTCCCACCACCAAAACTGCCCACAATTCATCAGGAAAGCTTGCAATCTCAACAGTCCTGCTAAAACCAGAAGTATTCCATGAAACATGCAATATTTGGCATAGCAAATAGCCAAATAAAAGATGTAAACCAAAAATGCATTTGGTGGACTGATACAAAATTTAAATTTCCTCCACCAGGCCAGAGGGGATGAAGAGCTGGTTTGGGACAAAGTGGTGATAACATGGGATGACGTTCATGGGATGACAAAGCATTTTGCTATGGTACAACTCTTGAGATTATGCTTAAAATTACAAGTTTTAGCTAATGCAAGACTGATGCCTAGCCATGGTTTTTATGCTTTGTATTTGGTCTCCTCCCCAGGGCTCCTGCTCTCCCTAGCTCCCACCACAATTACCACTGAAGATGACTTCAAATCCTGTCCTACTTTCCCCACTTCAAATGCAAGCTGGGCTTTCCCTGGTGAGAGTGGTCAGGAAATAAAATTCAGAGTTATGCTATATATATATATATATGTTCAACAGAGCAAGCTTGGATCCTAACATGCTAGGGCTAGGGCAGCAGGAGGGAGTTACTTTTCTGCTTTATACTCCAGCTTTATGGCACGCAAGAGGAAAAAAAAAAGCAACTCCAAGACAGAAAAGCATTTTTCCAGCTAAACCCTCAATCACTACAGTTCCTAACCAAAAACCTAAAGGAACTTCTGGATTACAACCCCCAAACCACTCTCATGTCCTGTTTCCAAGGTACTCCAATCACCTCTGCCTGGTGAGGAACAAGCTGGAAATCAAAACACTTTCCACTCTCTTGACCACAGGCCCTGCCTCCAAGCCGTCACTTAAAATATTTCAACAGTTCTGAAACCTGCTCAGCAATGCCCTGAAACCACAGAGCAACACAGTCAGTGCCCACAACTGCTCTTCAGAGAGGTGCCACTGGTCTCAGCTGCATTATTGCCTCACTGGTTTAATACTATACTTCCTTTTTGGCAAATGTGGGACTTCATAGGAGGGCTTCAGAGCACCACTATGTCAGAAGCATGTAGATGTTAAATGATATATGAGCATTTTTAGGAGGCTGGTGCTGCAGATGGGATTTCTTATATTTGCACTGAAACTGAGAGTTAAACAGGGTGAGTTTGGAATGGATCTGTGCAAAAATAAAGAAAGCAGCAAACGTTATCTATGTCCTTCACTCTGCAATGACTCAGCCTCTCTGCATGGCAAATACCTTCTGCTTCTCTGTTCAAATGCTCTCCTTACTTCTTCAGCTTTTTATTTGGAAAGTCAAGTGGCTTTGTAACCTGAAAGGGTTTGCTGTTTACAAAGTAAATCCTGGATTTCAGGCTTAATTAAGTCTCAAATATTATTATATTGTCTTTAATAAAGTATCTGCTTGTCGGACAGAGTAAGACAATTTTATCAGGCTGTTGTTCAAGTCTGGGTTTTCCCATTATTACTTCTGCTGGAGTCTGGCAAGTCTTGCCATCACCACCCAGTTGTCTTCTAGTAAAGTGCAGGAAAGAAGATCAACAAAAAATCAGGCAAAATCAGTTACTCAGTGGCTCTTAATTATGACCTTCACCAATAAGTTAATTAAGAGAAAAACGTAAGTAGACACAAATATGATAGTCATCTTTTTTAGTCTGGGCACAGGAACATCGCTGACTCACTGAGATGAAAAAGTTTCAGGAGAAGAAAATAAATAGGAGGAAGGAGGGTAATTAATCAGAGGAGGTTTTACTTAAGAAAAAAGCCAACTGCTTTCCCTTTTAGCTCTCTGACAGATCTCTTGGTTTTTGTGTATTTTTCCCTTTTCCATATAATTTGCAGGATTCCAGGTGAACTTACACATTCTAATTTAAGTAACAACTATAGCAGCTTGGCCAAAGATATTCCAATTGGTAAAAAATACTCAAAGACTGCAAAGCTGCATTTCAGTACTGTTACTTTTTTCATTTTTTTATGTAAAATAAAAATATATAAAAATATATAAAAATATATAAAAATTTTTCATTTTTTTATGTCCCTTGTACTTTTTTCTTTCCAAACTACTCAATCTCAGGGACTGTCCACAATGTATTTCTGCCTATAACATAACAGACCCAAACAAACACTGCCTTTTGTATGACCAAATTATGGGAAAAAAGGGTATTTCCTAAACAAACCATCAGATTGTATCTTCATAGATAACTTCCTTAGCAGCCATGTTTCTGGCAATTAACAGATTAATTGTGAGAGCAAATAAATAAAAATGAATACAATACTTTTATAAAAAGAACTATCTTCATAAGACGCAAAGAGATCATGCCAGTCATTTAACTGATTACACGCATTTTTCTCAACACTAAAAGCAATTCCTTTGGAAATGAATGCACCTGAAACATTCAAAAACTCCCAATGGAAGTCATGCAGAACTGTTATTTTTCTATTTTCTATAGTACTCAAAAGCCTATTTATTATCCTGTTCTTTCAATCTGTTTATATGCTGTAATGAGAAACAGACTTTTTTTTTAAACCATGCTATTGCAAGAAAAATACCATTTTTGCCAAGGAAAATGCAGCTTTCCCCATCACAGGAAACAACGGATCTACCCAAACTTCAACACATTTAAGTAAGGTAACAATTTAGTATTTTCATTAACAGCTATGGTTTCAGAACAAACCTCAACTGTAAAATCTCTGTTACAGAGTTTCTATCTTTTGTGCGAATTAAATGAAATGGAATGGCTTTGCTCTGTACTGTTCTTCACTTCTCCATTTCTATTTATTACACTCAACAGCAGTTATTTAAGTGAAAGAAAGATTTAACAGGCTCAAAGCTATTTTATTTCTCTTAATAAGGACTGCAAAGTGCTCAGTACTTTAAGGAAACTGATATACTACTTAATGCACAGTTACAAAGATTTGGTTAAGTGCCTTAATATGTAGAGGACTACAGTTAATTGTATTTGAAGGAACTGTCATTAGCTTATAATTATCTAAAAACAAACACAATCTGAAATTCAGATTTGAATCTTCTGTTGTTTCTCATTTGAATAAGCTGAAAAGTTGAATGTTTAGCTATTTAACCCTGAATTCTGCTTCCTCATTTTCCTGTGCAGATGCACCTCTGTTATTTTTGTTTCACAATAATGTACCCTAGGAAATGATCTTTCATCCCAATGAATTGCTACACAACCTCAGAACCTGCCTGTCGTACCTCTGTCTTGAACTCTGTGATTCCCTCGTGTTGATTATTTCATTAAAACAGGCTCTTTTCCACACAGATTAGCAAGGCCATTCACATTGCAGTAGTGGTGCATCGCTGTCGTCGAAGATCATTAGATATTAGATCAACAGCAATTTTCTTCTAACACATTGCAATTTTTTTTAACAACTCAAAACATCCAATTACATAACAGACAGCTTGGCTGTATTTTAAATTAGCACAGATGCTAAAGCCAGGAAATGTAATTCTCAGGATATCAGAACAAAAGGTTCAAAGTAAAAAAGAATTCTTATAAACCATAAGATTATCAGGACTAGACTGTCACACTGTGACCTTCCTGGCGTCTAGCTAATCTGACAATATTTGGCAGAGCATTGTTTCAAATCAATAACTAATTAACGAAGTACAAAAGAAGTTGTACTGTTTTTGAGCCTCCTTGTTAAAAATGGCTTTTGGTTGCACATGGGCAGAAAGGTCACTTTTATGACATCTTCAGGAGTCTTTCAACACCTTGCCACTGTCAGATTAAATTACTTTTAGCAATTAATTGTCATAAATTAAAACAGAAGCACATTTGTTACAGCAGGTTGTCATAATGACATACTGAGCAGTTGTTTTGATATGAATTTTTCCCACCGACCCTCTATCATATCTTAATTTTTTTGGTTGACCTAACTGGAAAATTGGAAGCAATCTTGTAACTCAGGTGGCATAGTCCAAACATTGGGTGTCTCATTGAGATTATAGACTGAACAACAACAGAACAGAAATTCCAGGGATAACTGAAGATCCTGTGAATATGTATCTTATATAAAATATGTAATCTATGTCTATTTTGCTGTGTGGGATAAGAAAAACCCTCAAAAAATCATTTGGATGCCACTTTTGTTACTGTTACAAATAGGCCTTGATGCCACATTAATCCATTATTAGAAAACACCATTTGTCTGACATATTTTAAGACAAAGATTAAGTGCATTGGAACACCTGCAGCCTTCCCTCATTCAAACCGTTACTTAGTTTTGGGGACAAAGATCCTTATTGAGATTTAATTTTAAAAAATTATGGTTTTTTAGTTCCTTTTTTTGAACTCCTCTGTATGCCGATGTCCATCTTACAAATTAGTTCTCTGACATTTATCATCTCAAGTTTGAGTTTGCTAAAAACCATTACACCAGGATGAAAAAAGACAACCATTCTAACAGAAGTTCCCTGGATAAACAGGAAAAGAGAAGAAGGACAGACTCCATTCTGTGTTGGAAGAGATTGTGTAGAAGAATGGATCTGGGTAACTGCAGGATCTGTTCTTAATGGCATCAGCATTAAAGCTGTAACCGCTATAAGTCCCTGGGTAACTTGTCTCTAGTTCTGGTTGCCCTCTAGAAGCTGATTATCCAGATCTTCAGGCTAATTGAGATACTGTAAGAGCTAGCTCTGGCAGCTCTTATAGTGAACAGCAGAGCACTGTTTAACAATCTACGTTGAACGTATTTTTCTATTTTTTGTTGTTAGCTCTATTAGAGTAAATGTTTTTATACAAACATATTCTAAACCTTAAATCTTGTTAAGTAATAAACATGAAAATGAGTGGTAAGAACTCACAGCTGCCAGGTACCAGGCATCTTAGAAACTCCTGTGATCATGTTCATTCTATCCGAGTGCAATGACCAAACACCCAAGCAGCATGGACTTGTTTGGAGGTCCAGCATTCCCACAAAACTGGACAAAAGTTTCGTAAGTAATTTGTAACTCTTCATGAACATGGGCAAAGGTGTCAGAGATGAAGAGAAGCAATGTTTCTGTGTAGGGGCTTCAAGGCAACCTGTAGGCAATGCACTGGCCTGCACCTAAGCTTTGCTAGACAAAGTCTTCTAAGAAGCAGTTGTGTACAGGCTTAATTAAACTACTCTTTACTAATGCTTTAATAAAGGACAGACTTCTTAATTCTGTCATGTCTATCCACTCCTAAATATACTCTTTGCAAATGATCTATTTACATGTCACAGGGTGTTTTTACTCTGAAACTCAAGAACTGCTTTATAGCTGAAAATGAAATCTTGTGGACTTAAAAATTAGCAAGGTAGACAAAATCCTGATGAAAATATAACAAAGGACAGGAAGTAGGAAGGATGTGGGCACTTGTATCCTCTCCATTATTCCAGAATGGTCATGCTAATAACATCTGGACAACATCTGTGAAAAAACTCCTACTGCTGTTCTGGTTGAATATCCTTCAGGCTAATTCAAGATAACAATCTGTCTTGGGGAAATTCTTGAGCTCTGAAGAAATCATGAATATTTGAATATTTGCTCAACATCCCAGTGTTAAAAATACCAAGAAATATCAGTGCCTGTATGTAGGGGTTTATATCTTTCAATATGCATTTCTGTAGCAGTACATGTGCAAGATCACATTGTTTTAACCATGCTGATAGCTTGGTAAGCTTCTGGTCTAAATCACCTACCCCTCCTAGTGTGGATGGCCAACCACAACCTCAGTAGCAGTAAATGTTCTGAGACAATGAAATTTGCCTCTCTTCACAATGTCCACAAAGTCTACTCACAGATCAAATACTTCTTTGAGGGCTGAGTTGAAACTTCGCAATGTCAAATCACTGAACTACAGCAGCTGGAGAGAACACCTGAGGGTCACATAGTCCAAAACTATGCTCAAAGTGCTTTCTGCCAGGACTGGTCACAACTGCCATACCTCATACTTTCCAACAAAAGCAAGAAAGTGGGAGCTCCGTAGTTCTAGTGTTGCAGGAGTGAAGAAACGTACGATGTGAAAGCTCCTCAAATCTTGATTTAAAGGCATTTGCACACACTCCAGAGAAGTCCTGAAGATGACTGCAGCACTTTGGACATGAAATAATTTCTGTTACTTCCATGCCATAATATTACCTTTCCAAATTTGTATGCTCTGTGGACCCGCAGTACAAGTGAGGCAGTGGTCATCTTTTGCCATCTGTCTTTGATAGTCTAGCAAAGCTGAACTCTGCCTGGTCACTTTATCTTTGAGTAGAAACAGCTCTATTCACGGTGTTCTTAGAAAGTGATGTCATGGTTATTTACCACCAGTGTAACAGAGTAACAATAATGTCTCAACTTCTGCTCCAGTGACAACACAGTTTGGCACTCACCAGAGAAAAATCAGTTTATGCATCAGCAAAACTTGTAAGTCAGCTAGAGTAGCTCAAAACAGAAAGGGAAAGGAAATGGTAAAAGAACATAATGAACTAACAGCAAACAGCAGAAGAAAGGTATTTAAGACAAGTGGTCTTAAATCAATCAATGCTGTTATTTTAAGATCTATCACATCCATAACTCATTTACTCACTTAAGGCAATGCATTCAGAGCCTGCATGCAGTCAGAGCAGCATGCAGCAACTGAAAGCTTCACATAGCTCACTGAGGATAACTTCACACACAGTCTTCACTCATAATGGATTTAAAGATAATCAACAGTCATTAAATGTAAGCCTACCTTTTTTTTTGCAACCAGTGCAAGGGATACATGATAAATAACACAATCTTGTCATCAAATGTGTTTGTTCATTTTTCAAACATGAAGAGCAGTAGCTAGAGAAGTAGGGAGATGTACTACAAAGTGGAATGTGAGAGGGCAGTGATGCATTGAAGCCTAAGGGCACACCTGGAAATCTTTCGAAATTACTTAGGCAGCCTAAGCTTTGCTAAATTTCTTCATTACTTTATTTGATAAATTCAAAAGAATTCCTCAGCAAACCAGATCCCAAATATAAAGATCTGTCATCTTAATATCTACATGCAATTAAAGCTTCTCTTTTCCCAGGTTAAGAACAGAGTAGTTGTGGCACAGTTCAGTGGTAATTGTCCACTTTTATAGGACATAGGCTGAACTGGCAAGATCCATGAAATTAGATTATTATCAGTTACACAGCAGGTGGAAAAGATAGGAGATAGGAATGAAGGAACATCTGCAAGGAAACACCAGTCCAAAAGAACACACTGCAGATGCTTATGAAGTACCAGCTGTATTGCCTGAACTAAATAAATTTTAAATCCCTTGCTATATTATATAGCTGGATACACTGATTAAATCTTTTGGGAAAAAGAAAACTTTCCAGTCTCATGTATCCTATGTCTGTCATAGCCTGCGTTAAGTCAGAGGCCATCTTATGGAGTTCAGAGGACGCCAAACATGCAAGAATGTGAGTAGTTTTTGTGTGCTTTGCTGTAGGTAGTGCCTGTGTGCACAAACTTGCACGCGTACTTGCATGATAGTTTTCCCACGCCATGTTTTTACTAGAAGTACCAGACAAGAAGATCTCAAAGTGCTGCTTAAGAGCCCAGAAAATCTTTGGTTTCCTCAACACATACGACTCTTGGTAATTCTAAATGCACATCAATCTCACTTAGTAGTTTCTCTCCAAGCAGTGCCATCTATGGGAAAACAAGTAAAAATTCAAGTTTTACTTGAAAATATACAAAATACACCCCAATGAGTATCAACAAATTCATTCTTGCCAAGCACTGATCAAAAAAGACAAAGAAAAAGAATGAGAATCAACTGTTAAACAAGAAAAGTGTAGAACAATGCGTCTGAACAGCATGCAGCCCATTCAGGGGAGAAAACCTGCTACCAACACCTCCAACCACAAAAGACAGAAGCATTTTTGATCAGTTTAGAATCCACTTTTATCCAGAGAGATAGAGAAAAAAACCAAGAATTCAGCTGAGAGAGGAATGGGAAAATTTCTCAAAATTTAGATGAATTAATGTCTGGAGATAATTGTAAAACAGACTAGGAATGAATTCTGCCTGGACACTATCAAAATGAAGTTAATGACTCTGAAGTTAGTAAAACCTAATTCTGGGGGAGTGCTGATCTGATACGGAGTTCACTAAGACATAGTAAGAACACAAGGACAAAAAGGTCTTCTAAAGTCTCCCAATAAAGCATATTTCTTTGCCTGCAGCATGATGGGAACAAACTGATTAAAAAGATCAACCTTATTGTTCAAGATATAAAGAATTCAAAATAACTTCACACAATATATAAATTCACAAAAAATAAGAATTTTGGTTAGTAAAATCCTTAACTTGTAAGGATTTTAAAATTAAATTAATTAATTGCTATAATACTTAATTTTTCAAATTTCAGCCACCTATGAATTGCAGGGTAGAACCAGCATTTCTTCCTGGGCAGCTTATTCTACGTTGCTCCACGCCTCTGTCTCCTCCACTATTTCTAGTCCGCTTGGCAGCTGTCACTGCTGCAGGCAGCCAAACAGCCTACACAGGAACCACTAGATTTAACTTAGTCCCATAAGCTAGATTTTCCCCCCCCTTCATATTTTTTCCTCAATTTACACTTTGTTTTCTGTAGCAGATGAGGTGAAAAAAATCCTTGAACTTACTGTGCATCCTGTATCCCAGTTCCCTGTCTGCTGACATTCAATTCCTAGACTCCAAAAATGTTTTTCTGATCTCCATGCACTGCAGTACAGCCCTCATATCCTCCTCTCTAAAATAAATAAATATATTTAATAAACTAAATAATTATTTCTGGATGGATTTGGTGGGGTAGTATGTCTCCAAAGAAAAGGGTTAATAATATTGCGTTTGCAATAACGCCCTTCAGCTTAAGATAGCTACAAATATGTATCTTAGAAACTAATTTTTATCACCTCTCACTATATTAAGTGTCTTATGGCTGACCAAGAAAAACCCACGTGAAGAACATTCAAGTTTTGCAAAAAGGTGTATGTTGCCACTCAAGCTCCTGCTAAATTCCTTCTGCCAATTTTACGAAACACACTGAAACCTAGTAGCAAAACATGCAACTGTGTGCAGAAGGTTAGAGAATATCATCCTTGTTTTTGGATATCAGCTACAATCCTCACGCTCTGTTAGATAAATGATAAAGGATACCGGCAAAGTGCAATTTGCCCTGGCTCAGAAGACCTAGAAGGTCTTTGCAGTCCTTTGCTGCAGTCAGTCTACAATCAAAACCAGGCAACATGAGCATTCAAGATGTTTTGAGTGATTTTATTCACTTTTTCCTGCAACAAGTATGTCTGCATTCTGCTGAGCCAGTTTTCTCCACCATTACCCCACAAACTAGCCACATTTATGAGCTGGAATGCCATCTGAGAAGAAGGAGGACTCTTCTGATTTGTAAGCAGCACTTTTTTCAGCACCATGGGAGCACCATACAGCTCGTGGTGGGAGGAGAAATGCAAGCTGGTTCTTTCTTTTGTAAACTTACATGGCTTGCCTTACATTTTAGGAGCTGGATCTAACAATGGACATATGTCATTACATGGCATCATGTAATGGACGTCTGGAAGACACCAAAGCTAGATATTCCTTTTCTTTGATTAAAACATACTTGTGAAACGCAGAACAAAGAGAGGGTATAGCAGAGAAAAGAGCCAGTGGTGTTCTTGAAGAGATACAGGATTTCCCTTCACTGATTATCTGTGTCTCTGATTTCTCAATCACTCAAGGAAAAGAAGACAAATAAAACTTTCCAGGATTAGTAAATGCAAAATTTACTATAAGAACTCTTTATAATCTCAGGATTATTAAAAATACCTAAGTTAGCTGCTCATGCTAAATGGCCTATGCATAAATTATTGAACATGAGTTTAAATTCTCCACAGTTTAGCTATTTAATGTAAGATGCCTGTTCATTGTAGTATGAATAGCATGAAACATGACATGCATATTCTTTCTGATTTACAGAAACTACTGTAAGAACTTAAAGCTCATCTGACTTTTTAGGAATGATGTGGTAGCCTAACTGCAGGTGCTAAGTGTCATGGTATATGTTTAGCTTCCAGCTGCTGGCCCAGAGTGGTGCAGGTCTCTAGTAGCATAGATTCTGCAAGACCAGATCTCTCCAGGTGTTACTGGAGCACTCAAAATGTCACTACACATTTATGTTCAGCACTTGACCTGCAATGCCTTCTCAACTCTGAATGCCCAGTGTCCAGTACTACGTGGGGCAAGAACAACACCATGGTAGTTTCTAGGCAGTTTTCACAAGCTTTTTACTATCAGCATTTGATTTTGCAGCTGCTTAGAAGTGAGACTTCTCAAGAACATAAGGAAGTAACAGGCTTTAAAAGTGGGCAGAGTAAAACCATGTGGTATTTCAGACATGTACATATAAAGTAACGCTGGCTGCTGTAAAAGGGGAAAAAGAACAGGCATTGTTTGTTGTACAAGGGGAAACAAAACATCAGCATGAGACTCTAGGGGCTGAAGTCCTGACGCCCACATTTGCCACAGACATTCTCTGTGCTGAACATGTCCCTTACCTCTCAGGAGCTGTTTGCCTAGAGCTTGTCATTTTGTCTCCTCTGGTGGAATAAACAGCTTATTAGCTTTGTCTCAGCAGCAGGCTAATGTAGTCACACAGGCTTTGGACAAAAGCAGGCATGCACCTTGCCAAGTCAGAGGGTAGGTCATTGGCCCAGAGATGGCCACAGGGTGAAACCGGCAGCTGGTGAGACTGTGGCTATGTTGGGAAATGGCTCAATCCTCAAAGTGAAAGAAATCCATGGCTCTGAAAGGTCATCCCACACAAGCGGACACTCTGCTGTGACCTCCAGTCAGGCTGCGTTTCGTGTCAGCCACACCGAACAATGAGCAGAAATGGCACAACTGTGCTTGCACGCTTGCCAGGATTTCCTGTCTGCCAATAGTCACTGCTTACTCAACCGTGTATTAAAACAACTTTACCACTTTTTTCCTAAATACTGACACAAATTATCCATATTTATCGATTTTTAGTAAAACAGATTAACTGGTTGCACATGATCTTTTCCTACTTAATCTGTCACAGAAGATAGGGAAAATTAATTATGAAAAGTATGCTACATCCAAAATTAATTTCATTAATATGCTGTTAATAGAAATGGCACTGCTATAGATTGTGCTATAGTAAAAATAATATTTGTAATAAGAATTATTCAAGCAGATAAGCTCAGTGGGGAAAAAAAGGACAAAATTCCTATCATACAGGCTTTGGAAAGGCTTATCCTTTTGTCCACAAAACCTGACCCCTTTAGTTGGTCTGATAAAAGTAATTCTTGCTACTTCTTCCTTGGTTGCCTCTTTGATATCCTTCAACTGTTGGGGCAACAACATTATTGCAAATTACTATCAAATGATGCAATTTATACTTTTTTTTGCATAATATTATAGAATCCACTAAGTATACCTTTTTAAATGGTGAATGCAGTTTAGAAGGGGGAAAATACTAATTTACATTTTTAAGTATCTTCTAACATGGAAAAGACACCATCAGTGTGTAAATCTATAGGGAATACAGGGAATCTATAGGGAGATGGCTGAGAATGGAAGGAATGATCATGCTACATTTAAGGATGCATGATCTGTTTCCATAGAAAAAGGTTAGAGAGCAACAAATTCTCAGTTCATTTCGGTAACAAATGAAGGCTGGCTAGGGTAGAAGTTTCTGGGGGGAAACTTTAAAAAAAAGCATTAGCCCATATGTACAGAGCAGCCTCTGGTGGTCTAAGAAAAAATGGTAATGTTTATAACTAAGGATAGAAATATGTTTTTTAAAAGGATGTATGTACATATTTAGCTATTTTACTCAATCCTCCACTCAACACATTAAAAACCAGATGCTTTTAAAATGATCTGTCAATATGCTTGTTAAAATCTGAACAGTAAGAGTATTAAAATTCATATGCATTCATTAGCACATTATATAAAAGTAAAATGCTTGTGTTTAATCATTCCATAAAAGTATTATAGTCAATGCTGATTATCAAAAGTTTTTTTTCCTGGTTTGCATTGCTAAAATTGAAATAAAATTTACAAGAATGTTACAGAATTGATGACATTTTCTGTCTTCACTCGTGAATTCAGTTGGCAGATGTTTTCAAGAACAAAAAAATCTGTCTTATTGCAAAACATATTAAGCAGGTTTTCCTGCCATAATGTTTGACATGATGTTTATTACCCAGACCAAATCAGTTCCTTTAACAAGCCATAATGTATGCCAGAAAGTACATTATTTCATAGTTAAGGAAACTTCCAGCATGAAACAGTAACTACTTTGATCTTTCAAGAGCACTATGCTTAATGCATTACACACTGCCATAGTCACTTTCATTTATACTCATTTTGTACAAAAATACAGTGCAGTTTGATATTTTGTATTTTGAGATTCAGCTTTTACACATTCTTGAATAACCCAGCTATTTTTTTTACTATGAAAATAAAGAAAATACTTAATAATAATAAACATGATTACCAAGGAAGAGTTCTAATTCTCTGGTTCTTGAAAAATCTAGCTGCATAAGTGGGAACATCGACCAGACAGTTTTAATTTGTTCAAATGGCATTTCCTCATTAGATCACAACAGATCTCAATGACCCTATGAGAACATAACTGAGAATATTTATTCCTGCTGCTTAACAGTCTGAAACAATTTCTTCAGCATATTTGACACAACCATGTTTTTCTTTCCATGTTAGATAAGTTAAAGCCTTCCTGTAAGGAAATTTTTCGTCTAGTCTATCCATGCTTTTTCCTACTTGGCAAAGTTGACAGAAGGCCTGCTCAGGTTTTTCAAAACTCTTTGATGAGATCATTACAAATCTTAATATATACCATCCTTAAATATCTCTGTTAAGTGATGTTTTATTTCAAGAGCCTAGTGAGTCAAATGTATACTGTACTATACTATACTATACAGCAGGATTGTATCTGAATTGTCCTTTGAGATCACCCCGAACCACCACCAACACAGCAACCTGTGGAGGCAAGTCCCTGGGTGCAGGCAGAGAGCAATTCTGCAATATGGACTCAAGCATGGGAGGCAAGAAAATAGCAAATATGGCATTACACCTCTTGCAATCATCTACAGACTTAGCAGTTCTGACCAACAGAGTAAATGGAACCCTATTGATAGTGTCCAGTTTTGTTTCATAAATTGATAAGCAAGGAAATTGCATTGCATTGTCCCACAATACACTAAAGCAGGTATGCTTTTCTTTCTGTCTCAAAAAACTGTACTAGAGTCTACTAATTAAAAAAAAAACCAAAATAATAATTTCAGAAAACAACACCATACTCATCAGAAGACCCAATTTCAATTTATTGGTCTGAAGAAGGAGACTACCAACCACACTTACACTAAAACATATACTACTTTCCCTGATTTGAAGAAAATCAAATAAAGAAAACATCAACAGTCACATTTTAAGGCATGGAGCTGTGCAGAAAGGAAAATGGGATGGAACAAGAAATTTTATATTTTGGGGGTGTCAAACCTACTGAAACCAAATTTCATGTATCATGAGGCAAGAGTCATGAGAAGGTTGAATTGCTAAAAAGGTTTTGAAGAAAAGGTTCACTTTCAACAAGGGAACACTGAGCCTGTATGCTGACTAGACTTCTTTTCAGACAAAACAGCGGCACTGTCCACTGGATTCTCATGGACCTTAAGTTAAAACTGGTTGCCCCTCTTAAGAAGGAGGGTTTGGCTAGTGGGTAGAATAGCATCTTATAAAACAGATGCAAACAGAAAACACAGTGCCTTGTTGGTGACTTTGAGTAGATATATATGCATTCCTTTGTTTCCCATACTCAGGTATTTTTCAAAAGACAATAAATATTTATGGCATTAGTGACAATCTTGTATCCAAGTTACTAACCCTTTTAACTAGCCAGAACAGTTATATTTCTTCTACAAAAATTGTTATGCTAAAAAAAGATTAGCAGGGGCATATTAAAATTTAAGATGATTCTAACATGTATCTTACTGTATTTTTCTCTGTTTCTCACCACAATGACATAATTTTTTTTGGTTTGTTTTACCTTCACTGTGGAGTTTCTGATATGTTTTACTGTTGAATGAAAATGCTGACATTCATAATAAGGGTTTTGGAAATTATATGACTCAGTCTGGAGTGTATAATGCATAGAATGTACATGAAGCAGAATGTGCCAATGTGCGTGTAATATTGTTTGTGCCCCCTGCAGAATTAGAAATCCTCGGGTAGCACTGTTATAATGATCCCATGCTGGTAGCATTACAAAGTGCAAAGGTTCACTGAGTCAGAAAAGGGCAAGGGACAGAGTTTCTTTATCATACCATTCTCAAATTATTCTAGCTTAAATATTTATTAATATATTAGCAAGTTTTCTCCTTTATCTGCCTTCAAAAGTTTAGCTCAAACACAATGGATGGCTGCTCATATAAAAACAATACATTACAGGGTAAATTTGCTACCACACAAGATGAACACTGGTATTTTCCATAATACACTATTAATTTGCCAGGTGATAAAAACTATCAGGCTGTAACTACTGCTTCCCATGTAATGCTTACATGTTATGTATGCATTTATAATACAATAAATGCATACATGACATGTGAAGATAGTATGTTGCCTAAGCTTCACTACAAAGTCTTGTCTTATGAACACCTCTGTTTATAAAATGGTTTTTAAGAAGTCTTTCTTAAATAATTTCTTTCTTGCTAACATCAGCGAGTTCCTCTGGGGTTTATCTGAAGTTTCCCTTTGAAATTAGAAAGAAATTTTCTGTAATACTTCCAAAGCATCATGATCAATAAATGACCAAAAATACCAACAGAATAAAGAGCCAGGAACTCTGTATAAACTCTTGAATTCCATCTCAGTAATGTATTTGTTTTTAACAAAGCATGCTATTTATTAGCCAATACAGGCAGTAAACATACGTATGCATCAATAAAGAAGGGCAAACAAAACCAAAACAAACTTACTCTAATATAGATCTGCATAGTTTCTTTTTCTTTTTGTGGATTTCGATACTTTTCATAGAAGTCACGCCGCTTCTTTGTTTCCTTCTGGATTTTATCTTTTCTTTCTCTCTTTTCTGCAGGTTCATCTGAGATATCAGCAGACAGCGGTATTTGGGCTTTTGTCTTCTCAATTTCAATATAATTCTCATTGGGATTCAGAACTATTACTCCATAGCCTTCCTGTTTTAGAAGAGAGTCACACACACATAGACACACAGACACACACAAACAAGAAGAAATGTGAAAAGGGAAATTTAATGCTTGAAAATGCTTTGCATTTACTTGAATGCTCTTTAGAACTTTTTTATTTATTTCAGCAACTTCACACAACATCATTTATAGAAAGGTTTTTAAGAATATTCTGTCATTAACAGGATATTGATGTGTGAATATGTATCAGTGCATGTACTTATGCTCATAGATATCCCTCAGCATCAGAAAAGTTGCCTGTTTTACCTTTAAAATAATTGAATATATTGTTTTATTCATAAGCACTTTATATGACTTTTTCAGAAAACAATACAGGAACTAAAAGCAAAACATTGCTTTAAGAACTCTACACAATAATGAATAAAAAGCTTTATGCCCAGCCAGTAAAAACCTTTAAAATAAAAAGGATTGAGAGATTTTATATATAAAGATAGATACATTAAAGAAAGCATGTGAAAATTATTCACCGCATTTTAAAATAGTAAAACCTTTTGTCTAGCTGACAATAAGCATACCAGGCAGAGGCAAATAGCAGCAGTAACAATGAATCAATACCAAAACTGATTCAGTGGTATTGCTTACAAGTCAACTCTTCATGGTGGGTCTGACTTTTTAGCGCACCTTTAAATCTGCTGTAAAAGTTCACTGGGATTATATTGTATATCAAACAAATGCAGAGCAAATTTGTGACCTGCAGGATGCTTTTGACTGTATAAGGTACATTTTTTTTGCCTCAGGAAATAGGCTGGTTGAAAAAAAAAAATATGAATGAGAAATAAATCTTGAATAAACCAGCCAATCAAATGTTATGATTTTTAAATGATGGCAAATCACAAAAAAATCGTAATATTTATTGAAGATATAATTGCAAAGGGAAGGGGAAAAAGAGAAGCACATGCATTTAACAGATACGTCCCTAAAGAGTTCCCAGTCAAAATCAAGCTATCCTTTAGAAGTAAATTTTAATAAAGACTTACTTTTCAGAAACATCTATATTAATTATCTAATGGAACAGCTTTATTACAGCTTCTCACTTGGTGCTTCATTTTGCAATCAGTCCTGGCATGAGGATCAAAAGAGGTCCCCCATACCTAGCTGCCCAGAGCAAACCAAGTCCACCCCAACAAAAGATACTTTATTTGGGCTTGCTTTATTCTATTCTGTAGAGCCATTCACAAATCTTGTAGTTCATTGTGGCCACTGTCAGGTAGACAGACTGTCACTCACTGATTTTCTACAGCTGGACACACTCGACTAGCTATCAAAATCACATCTGAAGGGAGTTCCTACCCCTTATCCTTGTGCCCTTCTCCAACGTCTGCTGTAGCTTCTCCTCCCACCAAAAAACAAGTTAAAGGGCACAGTTACACTCTGCTAAACAGGGTGAAATAGAGGCATTCAGGATACTACCTCTGGCATAAGCAATGTAGTAAAAAAGGGTCACAACAGGCCAAAGAGAAAACTGTCTCCTTGTTAGATGCAGCACCATAAGGGGTCTTCTGTCACATGATTGCCCTGCCCTGACTGCCATGAATTCAACTAGGATAAATATACATAAACAGGCAAAACTATAAATAAACAATAGGGAAAGGGTGAAAGAAAACAGAAAGACAAATTTTAAAATCTATCCACACCATGCCTGGCCATATTAATGCACATGGCATACTATAAGCACATGAATTTTACAGCTTGGAAAATTTCAAAGTCCAAATTCATCATGGAGAAGAATGTGGCTTACAAATCTTCCTAAACTGCACATCTCAGATGAAAGGATAGTTTTTGAGCCTGCTGCTGCTGGAGTTTTTGCAGTACTTGGCAGGCTGGTAGTTTTGGGGCTCTTCATCTTCTTGACTTGCTTGTTCTGAGCAGAGACTTCTGTGTATTGATTTGTTTTGTTTTCTACACAATGCAAAATTCATGTGTTTACTACGGATCTGAAAGTTTGAAACTCTGTGCATTTCGACCTGATCACAAAACAGTCACAAAAATCATCAGAGAAGTGGAATTTGTCTAAGTTATTGATCATGCAACTTAAAATTACATTACTCATTTGTCCCCTTTTATGAGGACACAATGTCAATTTTTCATGTAGACTCAACAGGTGAAATAAGATTCTATTTTTAAATTCACTATTTTATAAATCAATTAAAGGATTTTTATTAAATATATTTTAAGCACTTTAACATGACTCCCTTTATATTTTTTCACAAATTCTCCCAGATAGCAGGCCTTTCCTGACAGTAGAATTAAAATAATTAAGTAATAACTAAACTAAGATTATTTCCCCCCTTCTATTATGGGAAAGCCTAAGTCTTTCTCTTTGGAAAGTAATATCTTTTTGGACTGTTTTGCTTACATGATATGGTGTATCTCCCTTTCCCTTGTACTTCTGCATCCTAAATTTCAAGAAGAAAACAATGGCACCAGAAAGAAGATTTGAGAGTAACATATAAAAATCAACATAGAAAACCAAAATTACTGGTGAAATACAGCCAATTACAACTTCTCTCATTCAGCCTTTATCTGAACATTTTCTACTGAAAATAAATACTCTGCTCTAAATAACATTAGTGTAAACAATACGGCTTTTAACTTCAATTAATTTTAAAAAAAGTAATTTTTGTGGGTGTAGCTATACCATTCAAGTTCAGTGCAATCAGGAAATGAAAAAAAAAAGGGGAGCACTAATGCAGTGAATTTGAGAAGCGTGCCAGTCAATGCAAACCTCAGAACACAAGACCACTAATATCTTAAAAAAGGCCTTTAGCAAAATTTAATAACAGACAAGATACAGTCTTTGGCCTAAGTGTTAACACAGCCAAAAATCACATTCATTAAAAAACATTGTTTAAAATGAAAGTCCTGTTCAGAAACACCTTTGCATGCAGGACTGCATTCATCTTTTTTTCACCATATACAGTCCTGCAAGCTATAAAGTATTAAATGTGCTATTACTATGTATTACTTTGCTATTTGTTAAATCAGTGTCACTAAAAATACCAATTTCAGCCATGATACTTACATCATTATTAAAACATAGTGACCTATGCCTTAAGTAGCAGTCATCTAGGAGGGTTTCTAAATCTTGCCACACCCAGTGGTATTAAGTATGCAAACATTAGGCAAAGTAGTAGTTTTCAACATAACAGTAGTTTTCAATGTAATAGTTTTCTCCTCTGTGACCAGTGTGCACAGAAAGAGAAACCACTCTATAAAAAGTTTTTTCATGATAAAAAGCTAAGCTTTAAGGACACTACCCCCTCATCTCCATCAATCTTCAGCCATCAGTGTACCAGTGATAAGACCTTATAATTATGGCAGACACTGACAAATAGAACTCCCAGCCTCTAATCTACAAAATTACAGTTTCTCTCTCAGACTAAAGCACCCGATTAACATTTCTTCCCCTCACGTGGTAGTGCTTCAAGGTAAGTAAAATTTAATCTACACTAACTCCTACCATTCTTCAGGTTGCTGCTTCTGGAGGTTGAGGATTGTGATGATGAAAGGAAAAGCAGGCTTACTAAGTCAAGAGTTGGAAAGAATCACGAACCTCAGTTACAATACATATATTACTAAGAGAGAACAAGGTAGAAGGGCCTTTTCCATTGTAATACATGAGCCAGAAATGGGGCAGTATGTTCTCTCTCTTACTGGAAGTTCAAGGGGGTAAGCTTAAAAAAAAGAACCTCAAAGTATTTGAGGTATATTTCAAACAGTTTGAAATCTCCCCTGCCTGGCACATGAGAAATGAGCTGAAACCATTCAGATCTGCATATTAATCCATCAGGGTAGGACACAATATGTGACAAAAGAGGTCAGAACCAGAGAGGTATCTTTTGACCTCTATGTAACTATCTTTTTGGACTGTGAGCAAGGATTTAAAAGAGATCATTTTCCTATGTTTGATCAACCTGAATTTTCAAGTTCAGGTTTCTATTTGGACGGTTGGTAGCAAGACCAGAATTAATTCCTTGGGGAAATGCAACTCAAAGCACTCTGTTCTTAAACCTGCCTGTGGTTAAAACAGACACAGCAATGTCCATTCATCTTTCTGAAAGACATATGCTCTGTTCATTTCCCATCTTTACTGTGAGAAGTCACTATCTATGTCACTATTGCAACATTGTAGGTGCAACAGCAGGATGAGGTCATGACAACCAATCAGAAGTCACTAGTGAAGCGTTAAAGTAAACATAGCTGTTGGAGATGCAGCTCAGCTTGAAAAATGCCCCCTCCATTATTTGAGCAATTTTCTCAAGACGTGACCTGTGACTGAAACGCCTGAAATGTCAGTTGATTCTGCTTTCTGTTTCCACCCAATGTACATTTTGGCAACTGCACCCTGCTAACACTGTGATATTTCCATCCCAGATATACCTCAGCTGCCTGAATTCCAGCACTGTGTCCAAGTGCATAAAAATGCCATGCCTCTGCCAAACACACTTTGTCCCGCTAAGTTCCAAACTTAAAACAGCTCATCAGGTTAGGCAGGAAAAGAAAATGTACGACAAAAAGATTTTAGAGGACCACCTGTTGTCTATTATTTTTACATAGCACTTACTCATAAATCATAACACAGGGTAATTAATCAAGCTGTCAAAGAGAAGGTCAAAGGTTATGTGGGCGAGTCAGAAGGTCATGCATGGGCTGATAGAGGTCAGGGTCACACTGCATTCCTCATTATCAAGTTGGGATGAGAGACGGCTCAAGCAAACAAAAGTGAAAGCAGATGGAGAACTGAGTAGATAAAAAAGAGGAGAAAATTTCACAAACAAAAAGAAGTGGAAGAATGTGAGTTACCTTCAAACAAGGAGGAGAATAGAGCAGAAATACACTGAGATGTTTTCAAAAGACAGCACATAATACAAAGAAACTACAGTTTGATCATTTATATACATTTACTACAACTTTCCATCCACTTTTTTTTGCAAATACTAAGCAATGCCACAAAAAGTGCATGGTAGTTTTGATTACATTGCACATCTGAAGTCAATATTTTCAAGGTAAATTAGACAAAATGAACTTTTTACTGTGATTAATGCAGATGGATATGTAAAATTGCTTCTAAATGCTTAAGTTTATTCCTTTTTACAGCTACATCCAACAGATGTTCAATAAAGAAGTTATAACCTGCTTGAATGATGTTTAAAGAACTGTACATTCATATACACAAATCTTTAATACACAAAGCATAATAAAAGTCTTTCTAGATGACACAGCAGTTATAAAATATTCTGTCATTACACTGACCTGAATTAGATGCAGAATACTGTACAAAATTAGCTGTCAGCCTTTCCTCAAAATCTTTGTTAATCTCATTTTGAATGTTTGCAGCTTTATCAACACATGCATCAATGTCAGCTCCTTGGTTACTGAACCGCTGTACTTGGAAGAAGATATAATTAAAATGTTTTGGCACAGAAAAGGTGAAATTGTATCTTTTCCTGGTCCCTGAGGAGTCTGTAAAACATGTAGGATATATTGACAAACATACACCCTTGTCTAGAGCCCTGACATCCCAGGTCACCCAGCTGCTATTTTATTTCAAAACATTCACTTTACACTTACCCAAACTGCCACCTGCTGTGTAACTAACTTTTAATGGATATTGGTGCTATAGAAACAATAAACTCTCCATTTCCTCGCTCTTACTGCCTTCTATTTGAACACTGCATTACATCCAAAGGTATTTGCCTGCAGAACTGTATTTATCTTGTTTCACAATCTTTATGCTGGAAATTATTAAACATGCCATGACTATGTCTTACTTTACTATTTGTTATTTTGGTGCCAGTGCAGCTATACTAAACATATCAATGTTCAAGACGACAAAAACCTATCAGAAAAGCTGTTCCTGTATTTTGAGTTTACTGTTGAAAAGTTTTGAAAAGAATTAATGTTTTACATCTCTATAATTAGCAACCCAAATATGTCTATGTGTTAGATCTGCAACCCTGTTTATGCTGTTTGTTTGCAAGGTCAAACTGAATAAAAACATCCATGTATTAAAAGGATTTTTACATCCTCAGTTGTTTACTGTATTCTTTATAGGGAACTTCCATGCCTTCACAAGCACTAGTTTCACTAGGATTTGGAGCAGGAAATTATTTCTAGTGGGAAGTGAGATACAAGAAACAATGCTATAGCATTAATTTAATTCTGTGAATTAACAGAAAGAGCAACACTCGTGTTCAACTGCTTCAAAACATTGTGTATTAAACATGAGACCCATCCCTTTCTCCCTGATGTGAGATTTGGGCTATTTGTAGAAATCACTGGAGACTGAATGGTAGTCAATCCACCCCAGCCATGCAGGCAGGATACTGGGCTGCAAATAATCTGTCCACAACTGCCCAGGCTGTAAAACCAGATTCTGCTTTTCTTCACTAAGTACAAACATTTTTGGGGTCCATACAATCTGTGAAAGAATGAACTCATGAGTTTGCCCTGAAGATATTCTACAGGAACCCCATCTGTAAGTAAAGTCTGTACTCCAGAAGTTCATCCTCTCCCCCACTGCCTTAAAAAGCTATTTTAAACTCTTTTCCAACAAAAATTTCAAATGCTTCAGAGAGGTACAAGAAAGAAGAACTAAGATTTTAATGAAAATGTTATTTACATATAAATAGAACTTTTTGAAAGCAATAAATCAGAAATAAAATAAATAAAATAATTTTAATAAAGCCCACATGAATAAAAAGTAATTATTGGTTCTAATAAATCTATCAATAAGGAAACCAAGGAGAATATCAGTTACCCCCTGAAAGTTATGCTCAAATAAGGACAGATGCAAAGCTGGACTGCAGGATCTTTTAAATGTTTCTACGGTATTTTCAAATATCCCATTAGCTGACAGCAAAAGTTCTCAACTGCAATTCATTTCTCAATACGCTTTGCCTCCTCCCTGAAAATGTCACAGTATGTCTTGATTATTCTCATTAGCACTTCATGATGAATATACCCACAAATAATTAAGTGTGCATTTTCTATGAAACACAATATGGAAAAATACCCATTCATTCCACAATAAACCTTACTTCCTTTGCTTTTGTAATACTGTAAAATCTTTGCAAACACCTTCTCTTTCTGAAACCCAGATATTTCAATGGGGTCAGGGTTTTTTCTGATTTGTAAAGTATTTAGCATGAAGAAAGGCAACCCAAGATGCCAAGATCTTACACTTTACCTTTCATTTCCAAAAATGTTTATGTATAAAATACCATGGGAAAAGATTAAATGTCAATCTCTTTGTAGGTCTGTATTTCAGTATTCTAAATGAAAAACACATCATGCATAGAAGTGTTTTCTGTAAAATATTGAAGTTATCCAAAGTCTTGAAAGACAACTCCCATTTAGTGTCTTGTGACCAGAAATCCTCTGTCTCAATGACAGGGAATTCATATGCTTTTAGCATGTGCATGTATTTAGTAATTCCCTAAGAAAAAGGTCAATTGTAATCTAACAGTAAAGCTTCTGGTTTGCACCTATCTTCAACAAACAGGTGCAATTCAGTACATTGATGCTCCTGCCTTCCCACAGTGACCTTCCCATGTCAGAAGATCTTATACTTCTGCTAAATAATTTAATTACTTATGAGTTATGGTTTCTTTGTAACCTTTTAAATGACTAACTCATTAAAATGCAGAAATATGCAAAACATGATGTCACTAGGTCAAACAGCTGTGTTGGTAAAATTATGGCTGTGGAACA
>NC_135303.1:23322113-23367113 GCF_051311805.1 Agelaius phoeniceus
ATGTGGTCTTTACTGACTTTGGTTTCTCATCATCATCACAGATCAGCATCTGCATTGTGTGCACTTGTAACAGGGATAATGGATCTCACTTACAATACCTACAAACTCAGCTGAGAGCCGTGCAAAGCAAATGGCCATAAATGCACTCATCCTGGCCCAAGTCCTGATGAATAAAAATGAAGATCTTGTCAAATAATAAAGTGACAGGTTAATTTAGAGCACGGAATAGTGTGAACAGGGAGAGCTCTGTTTTTCCAATCTGTATGAACGGTGCCACCTATCTGCAGATTAGCAGAAAGTCTCATACAGACTAATTCAGAAATCGGGATAAACACATGTGATGTTGCTTAGTTTTGTAAATATCAGAGGAATGGAATTGATGATAAAGGAAAATGTGAGATTAGACACACAGAGTTCCTTTCGAACCTGAAAAACAAGATTTCCAACAAAGAACTGCTGTATCAAACAGTAATAAAGAGCCTCAAGCAGTTGTCTGTGCTCATGCCAGTTTTCATGCTTTAATTCTGCTGCCCTGTAGTTCTTAGCTTTGACATTGAGATCTGCACGGCCACCAGAGATAATTATTTCAACCTTCAGGCCATCAGGCGCTCATTTTTGATCATGGATATGTAAGATTTTTTTTTTTTTCTTTTTTTTTTTTCCTTTCTGCTTCCCAGGCTTGCCAAGTGGATATCAATAGAAGGGCAAAATGAGCAAAAATGGTAAGCATTTTAAGAGAAATTAAGATGCTGGGCTGCATGCTAGCTTTTCTACTAGTTATTCAGGCATTATTATTGTTTAACATTATTTAGGACACACTAAATACTGACAGAATTATTTGAAATTACCTGACTCTTCCATTAAGGCATTATTAGAAATTAAAAAATTAGCTTTGACTTTGTATTAAACAGTAGTGCTGTTCCAATACCCTCTAATCCCCTAACATTATTTGCACACCATGAATCCACACATTTAACAGACTTCTTAAAGTAACTCATAGAAATTACAGTAATTTTTATCACCTGTACCTAACACAAGCTGAATTAAACATTATTTATTTTGTAATTACTCTATGGTAAAGTAATTTTTGAAGAATATTAATGTCAAGAGTTGCACTATTAACACTGAATTTGCATTGCAAGCTGTATAATATATCAATATTATATATCAAATCTGTCTGATTGGAATTTGGGAATTTGTGTATGCCAGATGTTAAACATATCCAGAAAGTACAAAACTGTCATGCTATTTAAATAATACACAAACCTGATTTTATTTGCTACTAACATTCTCTGCATAACATTTTAATATATGACATTTATTTTAGATCGATGTTATTTTCCACTTGTAGATTAAAATATCTATGTATTTCTACAATAACCAGCATCAGAGAAAAAGATAAAATCTTATTTTAGAAACACTGCTTAATTACACTGTTTATCGTGTAAGTCACTTATATGCTTCTACACTCATTTTACAGGTGTATGAGTCAAAACTTTTGCACCTAAGTGATCAAACACAGCAAAACAGCAGACTGATCTAAAATGTGTGTCAGGCTGAATTACTCGTCTCATATGCAATATTTGAAAGAAAAAAAAACAACACAAGCAATAGTAGGCTAAATCTATCAAACATTTCTATGAAACAGATTTACAGCTAAGAATGTCTCTCCTGGGTTTTATACAACTTCAAAATAAGTTTGAAACTAAAAAGCTAAATACATACATATTCTAAGAAACAGTATTTTGCCATATGGGAAACTGATAAACCAGAGTGGCTGCTTTTGCACCACAGCGCCATAAAAATTCACTGGAAATATTCCTTCTAAAAAGTCAGTGAGGTATTTTTGCCATAAGTATATTTCCCTTGGTCCTACAATTAGGTCTGTACAGACAGGCCTTAGTTTAAAGAGACACCATTCAGCAATTCTGAAGATACAATTTTGCATGCAAATACTGGATTGTTGGACACTTTTTTCCTTTCTTTCCTATTTTTCTAGGAAACCAAACAAAATATAACAACTGTAAAAAAGAGAAATGTGAAACAGTCTCCTTGGACAAACGTGTGAACAAAATACACTGTCTGTGTTAATTGTATCTATATTAACAGAAAGATTTGGAAAGACAAAATACATTTGGAACATTTTTCCTTAATGTATTTAGAATCCAGTTTTTGAAAGGAAAATTTCTCATATTATTTCAAGAAATATATCTAAGAAAATGAGCTAGATTTTGGAGATCCTATTTTTGATAGTTTCTGCAACTGTTCTAGTATGCATTAATTTTCCTTTATTAAACAGCAGGAGTCAAATTTAATGCCACTCCAGGGCAAAGTAAACTTTCATATTTTCAGTTTTGTAAAACATAGAACATTAATTTCATATAAGTAAGAACTCGCCATATCTGAGCACAAGCCACTTTTTAACTCCAAAAGCATGTTATGCCTTTTGCACTCCTTGGATTTCAAACTGCTTTAGAAATGTCACTGGGAATGGGAATGTTCTTTGATAAATGGGTATTTTTAAGAGTCTGGAGTACTAGTGAACATCAAAGCAGTTCACTCCAGGTTGGGAGTGGGCATTTATATGCCTTACCTACAAAACTCACTAAGAACTAGCAGTCATGTCTAGTAATGGAAGAAACAAGAAAGGTTGAGATCCCCAAGTGCCTTCACTGCAACAGGAAAACTATGCTCTAGCTAGCATTATGTAATAAAATAATAAATTAAAAGAAAAATTATTTCACACCATTTTGTGTCCTTTCTATTACCAGCAGTACTGAAATACAGGTGTTTACATCAGCAACTATGACTATGGCAAAGCAGCTGGACATTGCAGCTTTTCAGAGGATGAAACAAATCATTTTGGGTATAGATGCAACCTTGCCCATCCCAACAGATTTCCCAGCTCTGCTTTTCTTTGCTCCTCCTTATCACAGCCGGCAGAGTCCCACATTTTCTGCAAGTCCAATATGGCATAACCAGCAGTTGCTGCTTTTCACTCCTTTCCAAGTGGGCACTATCCTGAGAAGCACAGATAGTGCTAAAGACGGTTTCCACGTCCTCAGCACTGGCTCTCAGGAATGATGAGCAGTGAGCATGGAAAATTCTTCACAGACCTTTACAAGCAGTGTGTTTAAGTAGAGCTGTGAGTATGATGGGAACAGAGAAACTTTTGAATGTTCTGCCCACTAGAAGACAGCTGGCACACAATTATCATTCCTCCTATTCTACAGTTGGAAAAGATGAAGCTTTAGAGAATTACCTTTACAAGAATTGTATGACAAAGGTCTAAACAAAATCCACATCTCCCAATCCTATTCTTTAACTACCTGGAGATTATGAAAAACAAGACATTTAGAAAGGTATAACTGGATTTCACTGTCAATAAATCCAAAAGCCACCTGCCAATAGACAGACTGGATAAAATTTTTATGGTACAAAAACGATCCACTGGTACTGTGAAAGAGAAAGATTTGCATACTCTATTCTATTACAAAAATTCTGAAGCTTGGTATAGGAAAAAAAAGAAAGGTAACTGATCATTCTGTGCCACGTGGGAAGGATAGGCAGAAAACTCACAAGCATTAATGCAGCTATATTTGACGTAAAACTTTTGATATTGACATATTTAAGCAAACGGCATGGAAATAATGAGCTAAGAGCAAGCAAGGATGTAAGTTCTATGGAAAGATGCATTTTAGTATGCAGTATGAAAGAGCACCCTCTGTTGTTTCTGATTAACAGAAGCAAGTCTCCAGATACCTCAAAACAGTATTTCAGTAACAGAAAAGATTGAGAGAAACCATCGGTATTGACATATAGATATCTGCAAACACTTTCCAGGGATTTCAGGCACAGCAGTTTGTTTGGGAAGGATCCTTAGGCATCCTGAGAGTTACTGGTTTATGGAAGGAAGAACACGCGCCCTAGCAAATTCTAGCTGTCCTAGACTGGAACCTTTTTACAAAATATTTATTTCTAGATGCAAAATTAGAAAAAAATCCTATGAAGATCCAAAATTGATATGCTGGTTGCTTTTTATTAGGCAAGAGGTTCAGATAAGGGCGTGTATCATCAATAAATACAGGAGTTGCCAATGCTATTTAAATCAAAGTAAAAATTATCTAATGAGCTATTCCAATCAGTTACAAAGATGTGAAATGTGGCTGCATTCTAATAGAAGATTTTAAATATATCAATGGCAACAGTGGAGCTCTTAAGAACACAAAATTTTTGCAACTGGAAATGTGTTTTCCTTATTTACAGCTCAAAGTCTCACATAAATTTCAAGTTTTTATTCATTTATTTCCTTGAAATTACTTATTATCTCAGGGACCTAGAAATTATAGTGATGATGATCCACATGATTTACTTCCAGTGGTATATCAGCGGTGATGTCACAAAATGAAAATAAATTGCAATGTTACAGTGAAAAAAGGAGGATGTATAAGGTGCCTTAAGCAGTGATGGCACTGCTCCGAGTAGAATATGAACAGAATTTAAAAATGTACTTTGCATTTAAGGTCCATACCATACCATCTTCCAAAATTACACCATTAGCAAAGAGAACAAAATGAGAACCATAGAAACAGCTAATAAAGTTTAGAGAGACTATAAGGAATATTATACTGCAAAGGTATAAAGTCTGTATTTTACTTCAGTCTCTTTGATGAAATATACTGCTCAGTTTCTGGAAAAAATACTCTCAATTTGACTGAGCATTGACCTAATGTCAAATCCTCCATGATACATTTTACACAGTTTCCATGAAAAATTGTGAAATTCTGTAAATATGGAAAACCATATTGCATATGTATTCAGAACCATGCAGCTTAAGAGTCAACACTTTTATGATTGAACTTTGCTTTACATAATGTTTGGGGAAGAAAAGTAAAACTGCAAGAAAAAGCATTCCTTCCTGAAGATTTCAAAGATACTCAAGCAAAGAATTCCTCTAATGCATCTCCTGTTGATTAAGACTTTTTTCACTGGAGATAGTATGAAAATATCAATTACAGGATCATTTAACAGTTCTACCTTGAAAGCAGCTGCTTGTCACAAGACCTGACAACGTATAACCTTGGTTGCACAGTTTCTCAATATTGAGGACCAAATTTTAAAGAGATACAGAGGAGTAACTATAATAATAACAATAATAATGGGGTTGCCTTCTACTGGTAACTTTTGCCAGTCAGATATTTCTAGAAAATTCTGTCCACAAACAGCATTAAAGATATATTTTACACAGTAAATACTAAAAACCATGGAAATAAAAATTAGCACAAAGCAACATCTGAATTGTGGTAAACAAGCTTAACATCAGCCCCCATGGGGCACTATACTGTAGCAGTAAACTACAACAGCCTGCAACACAAGCTGGGAGTGAGTGTTGATCTGTAGGAGGGTAGGAGAGCTCTGAAGGGACCTGGACAGGCTGGGTAGAACTGCCAAATCCAAAGATAGGAGGTTTAACAAGACCCAGTGTGAGGTCCTGCACTTTGGCCACCACAATCCCCTGTAGTGTTACAGGCTGGGGACAGACTGGCTGCACAGTGCCCTGGCAGAAAGGGACAGTGCCAGACTCAGTAAGAGCCAGCAGTGTGCCCAGGTGGCCAAGAAGGCCAATGGCATCCTGGCCTGTATCAGGAATAGAGTGGCCAGCAGGAGCAGGGAACTCAATCTTCCCCTGCTCTCGGCACTGGTGTGACTGCACCTTGAGGCTGTGCCCATTCCTGTGCCCCTCAGTTTGGGAAGGTTGCTGAGATGCTGAAGTGTGTCCTGGGAAGGGCAGCAGAGCTGGTGAAGGCTCTGGAGTCCTGAGGAGCAGCTGAGGGAGTGGAGGTCTTTAGCCTGGAGAAATGGAGGCTCAGGGGAGACCTTGTCACTCTTCACAACGAGAAGGGTGTACCCAGGTGGTGGTCAGTGTCTTCTCCTGGGCAACCACTGACTGGACAAGAGGACACAGTCTTAAGCTGCACCGAGGGGTGGGGGGGTGGGGGGGCAGGTTAGGACATTAGGAAGAATTTCTTCACAGAAGGAATGATGGGGTATGGGAATGGGCTGCCTAGGAAGGTGGTGGAGTCACCATGCCTGAAGGTGTTTAAGAAAAGACTGGATGTGGCATGATGCAGTTGACTCAGTCCCATGATCTAAATGACAGGGCGGTGTTGGACTCAATGACCTTAAATGTCTTTTCCAGTCTAGCTGATCCTGTGATTCTCAAACTAGTAGAAAACACAGTATGTTTTCTGTGCTACTATTCAGAAAACTAATTTTAAATAATTGTATGCATGCCAGGAAAGGTCCATCAAAGTACAGCATCTAACAACAGAAAAAATTACAAGTGCTTAAACAGGAGCTAATATTTCTACCATTTTTTTCATCACGTTGTATATGGCATCCAGCTTTACTAAAACTGCAAGAGACTGGAGAAAAACATATTCCTCCCTTCCCCGCCTCTTTTTTCCAATAGTTTTTTTTGGTGGTTTGACATCTCTCTATGCTATGCATAATTCATTTCTCTGATTCCCTTCGTAAATATTCAGGCTCCAATATAAGAGATATGTAGGCAAATGCATAACTTTATATATAAACTATGTGCAGAGAAATCATGCAGCATTGGAATACTTGCATTATCAGACTCACTGTGATTTTGAAAAGATGGGGGAAAAATCACATTCATTAGTAAATAAACTAGAGAGGCACTAAAACCAGTGAGAACAGTACAATGTTTTCTGTAAACATCTACATGTTTTTTTGTAAATTGCCTGTAGTCCAAGCTGGCAGTCTCCCTTTAAATAAACAGAGAAAATTACATTAGCCACTTAGGTGTGCAGCTTCATTAACTTCATAGCTATCTTAGTTACCTGTCCCTTTCCCCAAATTACACCTAAAAAAACCTGCACTGCACTTTCATAAATTAGTTTTTGAATCAATCATTGCATTTTCCAAAATGCCTTAAAGAAATATCATTTTAGCTGGAAAAAATGCCTGCACACTGCATGTTCTCAATCCCCCTTTTGAAATTGTCCCTTTTTACCATCAGCAAGATAAATTAAAAAGTTATGAGACATGAAATACTTTTAATTATTTGTCTCTTATTTTCATCTGGCATTCCACAAACTTGTTCCACTCTTACCACTCCTGCAGCATAGTTAAAATCACCTATTTTGCCCAGTTAAAATTGGAAGAAGCAATTTGATGTATAAAGACTTTTTATGATATGTTACTACTGTTAAGTTTCAAGGTATTGGCTTGAAAATAGGTGTAAATGTGACATATTCCTTTTCTGCCTGCAGGAAACAATAACTCTAGCTGTGGCACAGCCTCATAGGCTGCAATCACACTAAACTGTGCATAGACAACAGCTCAAGCTCTGGCATATTGCCACATCCCCTACGCCACTGTCAATCCACGCTCTCCAAACAGAGCAAAGGCATTCATAGCAGAATCTCAGATCATCCCCAGCAGGCAGCCTCCCTCTGTTTTGGAGAACAGGAGAGGGAGGAAAAAGTTTACCTGCATGTGTAAGAGTCATAGCATGCCATCTGCCCTCGGGTTAGAGAATATGCTCTGGCTGTCTTTACTTCAAAAGTAAGACACAGAGGAAGACTACTTCATAAAACATAAGCTGGTTGTGCCCTGTTCATGGAGGAAAAGGGAACCTCAGACTTGCGTTAAGGTATTACAGCCAAGAGTGGGGTATCTCAGGTGAGGCTTTCCCTCTACCCCTGTAGCTTTATATGTTCTTGCCTGCAAGCACAGGAAAGCAGAGGCTAGTCTGATGCAGGCTCATACAGGTGACACAAGCTTGCCCTGAAAGTATACTGTTGAGATACTAATCAGAAAAACAGAAGCCAAACTGTCATTCATCAAAGAGCTGATTAGCTTTGGCCTCACTAAAAGCATAAGACATTAAGCATACAGAAGACCTGAATGTCCAGTTCTTCTATATGGCTTCAAGGTCACGGTTTCAAAATGGTGTATTGTTACAATCTGGTTTGGAGTTCTGTAACAGTAAGTGAAAGCTCATGGCAACACCAACATGAGCACAGCAAGCACAACACTATCAGACCATGCGGAAAAGATGAGTAGTTCTCCCCCAGAACTGATAACTGACAAAAATCCTAATAGTGAAAAAATATTTAAATGCTGTGCTTCCCCTCTTAAAGCTGTTATGAAAATCTAAACTCTTTCTTTGTGTCCCTTGAGGAAATCTGCATTTTCTGCCATGTGAAACACTCATGCATCTATGTCATCAATGAAGAACTTCCATTCTTTCAATAACACATTTATTATGTGGCTCTATGCTGCTAGTTTGCAATAAAAAAAGTAAATTGAAAAGGAAAAATGAGACAGGGAAAAGATATTAAAAGCAGCATATGTTCTTGTTCAGTTTATATACAAGTTTAATACAATATTCATCTACAATGCAATTTTAATTGTATCAAGAAATATAAACTTTGTTATGAAATAACGAACAGACTGGTAACTACATTTGAAATTTGTATTTTTTTGAATACTTCTTAAAGACACTGTAATTGCAGTTCTTCTGAAAATGAACTTCAAGCTTACCAAGAACAGTAGCATTACCAGATTTGCTATACAAGAGTTTTAACAATTTCTTGCTTGGCAATCTTTTATTTCATGCCACTAATAATAGGAGAGATTTTCTATTTTTTCTGCTTTACATCGCTGACTACTTTTACTGATAAAAGTAACTTCTTATTAAAGATAATATTCTTCCAGAACCTGCTCTGGGATTAACACATATCTGTATTTATTTCTGCACAGCAATGTCCTCTTTTTGCCAGGTGCAATTCAGTGAAGTCAACAAAGCTAACAAACCATGAACAACACTGACCCACCACAGACCTGGTCCCATGAAGACAGTTCTCATTAGCAGGTTGGCATTAGCAACCAGTGCAGCCCAGTGCCAGAGCTATATAAAGAAAAACTGTCAATGCTGAGGATACAATATCCATCACATTACACAAATTTAAGTGAAGTGAACCTTCTGGCTAGATTTCATACACAAGAAATCCACTTTGCCTACTCTTTGAGTGCTCTGAGATGATAGTGAAAGCATGGTAAGGAAAACTGGGAGATTTTCTGCTGGACCACACTGCTGGATCAACCTAACAGCAACTAGGCATACTTATCAGCTCTGCTTCTCTAGATATAATTCAGATCCCAAAGAACTAGCTCTGAACAGATTTCCACAACTTATGAGAACCACTGGAATAAATTAAAATGCTGAAGATGACTCCTCCAACTTGTTTTCAAAGTCATGGATGCTATTTGCCCTCGGATGCCCAGTGCCCTGCAGTAAAGAAGGCAGACATACGGGAAAGTAAAACAACACCCCAAACTGGACAATGTGGAAATGCAAGAGAAAAAAATGAGAGTGCATAAAGTAACCATAAAGGATGGAGGTCAGAATAACAGAGAATGCTCAATGAATTGAAAAAGACCACTGCAGAACATGTCTTAAGATCTGGAGAGAAAAACCCCCTGCACATTTCTGAGCTTCACGTACTAATTTGTAACTGATTTTTGTTGCTGTTTTTAAAGAAAAACATAGCTCAGGATGATGTGGATTTGATTCTCTTTCAAACTATGAAGAAAAGAATTCCAAATTATTTTAAAAGGATTTGTGAACACACTACACCTATCAAAACAAGACCCAATAAAGATCAGCATGCACAAACAAAGAACCTCTGAATCAACAGTGCCTCTGATAAAATTTTACCTTTACCTCTGTTCCAGAGGTAAGAGCCTCTAAAAAACAAAGTAATATTTTACTGAACAATAAAATAATTTTGTGAACAAGTGTACAGAATCTTGCAAAAGATAGCTGTTATTTGTATACTTTGGCACTGAGGGCAGTCAGCTGGCCAACAGTAAGAGCAATAGTAATTATGCACAATGGCATTGCAGCAGAATGCTGACAGGTCATTGCACGCTTCTTTCAACCTTACAAAGACAATGAATCAATGTCAGTTGAATGTAGCACCTTGAAGCTTTCATTTAAAAAAATCAACTAAACTCAAACTTTTTACAGAAATCCTACCCTGCTGCCATGCAATCAACAGACAGAACAGACCTAAATAATGACACTTTTCTGGTACTCCATGAAATTGCAATTATGTCAAGGTTTCATCATTTAAGATAATATTTCCAACTTAGAGAACTGATAAATAAAGTCGGAGGTACATTTTAAGGTAAAAAACCAAAATAATTCCTGTCTGAATTAATTTACAAACCAACCTATATTACAAAATTAAAACATCAAGAGAAACACTTTTGCTGATGATACTTAAACTTCCCCATATCATATTTAAAAGATCCTCATTTTTCCTTCCTCTATTCTGAACTGAGGTAAGCAGCAAAAAGAGATATATAACAATAAATTGTCTTGAAAATGTTTTGAAAAGCATATTGCATGCTTTGAATTTCTGATTAATTATGTATGGAAATATCAAAGAACACTTTACATGCAAGGAAGCTTACATCTGAGCATAGAGACACTCAGTCTGAGTAATGAGAAAAGATGCCTGAAAAGTCCTTTAATGTGGGTATTCTTCATTTTGGAGATCTTTAACTGCTGGCAAGTATTCACTGGAAGGTAACCCTTTGCGAAGGATAGACATAACTTACTTCAGAAATTGTGTTCTGTGATAGAAATTGAGCTTTAAGGAAATGAAGGCAGGAAGAACTTAGAGAAGCACCATTTCTGACGCAGTTCAGGTATCTCAGCACCACCAAGGAACCGTACTATTCACAAATTTGTGGTGAACCATTTTCAACATGACCTGAAGCTTCCACTTGGGGGAGAAGTGCATGGGATATTAGAATCACAAATAAAATGTGAAGCACAATTATGAAAAATAACAAACAAATAAATAAATACTAGAAACACTGAAAAAAATTCCTCAGCAGAATTTCAACAAAGACATCTTACAATATCATACAGCAAAAAATAAATTTTTAGACAAAGTCATGAGTTACCCTTGTTACAAACTGAAAGAGGTTAATGATCATATTAACAGAATAAAAAATGTAAAATCCTGAATTCGCCATAGATGTAAATACTGAAGAGAACAGATAAATAGTACAACAGAATCTAGTGGGCTTTCAGATTCAGATTTCTATGAAGAAAAAAATGTAAAAAAAAAATTGTATTGTCATCATAAAAATGGCACTGAATAAAACAGGGAAAATAGTTCAAAGACCATTCATTTAGTAAGAGAAACAAATGTAAAAGTCAGTAAGTGACCTTGAGATTACATCACTTCCTAAACTCGTATTAAGTTTGCTCAATACTAGCATACATTTGCAGAACAATGGCAGAAGCGAGAAATAAGAAAAGCTTGGGAAATCACAGGAATTAGCCCTTTCTTGTACTCAGGTCTGCAATTTTCCCTATCATTTTCAATATAATTTCAATAAGATACTGAAATAACAGAGTATTAAGGAAAAACCACACATAAAAAAATTAAATGCTGAATGCCAGCATAATTTAGTCTCAGCTATGGTACTAGTAAGGAAGTAGCCATGCAGGGAAGCTTGTAAAATCTAAGTACATGGCAAGAAAGAGAAATATTGGAATGACAGGAAAATATGACTACAAATAGTCAGATTAAATGAAAAAAAGGGAAAACGCATGCCGCATATCAGGAAAATCTTTCTGACAGTGAAATTGTGGAATGATTTCTCAACAAACTAAAAGAAACACTTGGTGGCATAATGAAGGGAACAATGCTGGACTAGCAGGGAGGCAGACCAAAAGATCTAAAATGTATTTTCTCCATCTAATTCTAACAGACTATTAAAGGAGACAATCAATAGCCAGGGAGGTAAGTTATTTTGATAAGCTCCATGGTTTTCATTCTTTCAGAGGAAAGACTATGGTTGAAGTTGGGAGGGAAAAAAAAAAAGAAACACCAAGCTGTGTGCTTTCTTACAGTTACTGTTTCCCATTGTGGATGTTACCATTATCTTTACATATGAAGAGAGATTGAAATGATCTAGAGAGATCCCCCATACTATAACACTGTGAAAAAGAAGAACTTAAAAGAAAGACTACATGGTCTGGCACCAAATTAAATAGGGAAGAACAGAGCCATGTTTCCTGGGGGAAAGAGACAGAAGATTATGAGGTTAGTCACACTATTAGTGAGGCCAATAATGCCACTTAAAAGGAAAGTAAGTGTGATATATAACTAAATTTTTCATAGCATTTCAGTTTGGCAGAGAGGCATACTGCTGTACTGAAGTTATAGAGCAACTGCACAATTCCATCACGTGAAAGGAATGAAGAAGAAATTCAGCTGCTTGGGCAGCTTTTATCCAACAATTCAGCAAAACATTGAAACAATCAATGAAATTTGAATCTAAAACGTAACTGTTGTAATTATAATAAACAAAACCAGTATTTAATACTTAGTTTAAAGTACAATAAAATATCAGAATATACTTATATTTGAATATTGTATAACGTTATATTCCACTCATTTTTACCCACAGTGAAAGCCTTAACAATTTAGACTGAATGGTTCAGAAAACAGCAGGGTTTTTTTAATTACAGATGTTCTTAGTGCAGTTAATATAATCAGCTGCTTCAGGAACAGCATTAAGATGCATGAGCTACTGGTAAATAGTTTAGAAATATGCTGACTTAAATATTGCCTACTGAAAGATACAGGAAAACAAGCATGGTCAAATGGCTTATGCACAGAACTATTAAAAACAAACTCCTAAATTGTAAACCAGCTGTGCTACTGAATTAGCATCTGTATTTTCATTAGGTTGCAAGACTGTTGTGTCTCAACATCTATAACTATGAAAGCAGAATACACAGTATTTGTCTGTTTAGTTTTTGAAGATTTGACTGGAAACCTTTTGGGCCAGGTAATGGGTCTCTCATCCTACTCTTCTGAGTAAACAACACAAAAAAGATTGACTACTTACAATGCTACAAGAAGAAAGAATATTTGGGCAATATATAAAGTTCTAGTTAATGTCTAACATCTAACACTAACACAATACTATTGTACTGAACACCAATTTTCTTTACTGTTTTCATTTCACATTAGTAAACCAGAAATTAATGAAGGAACATATTGACTTCCTGAACTCTTATAAATGCTTTATAAGGCTTAAGAAAGTTCTACACAGACTAACAAAGAGCACCAATTTCGAGACACTGAATAATATGTGAGCAGACAGGCTCAAGAAAGTAGTTTCTTAAAAATCAGAGATGAAATAAGGTTTGGGAGGAAGGGGAGAAGGGGGAGCATAGGGAGGGCAGGGTGGGGGAGGGGAAAGGAAAAAGGGGAAAGGAGAAAGGAGAAGGACAACTTCCTGTGAAAACTGTGAAGCTGTTTCACAAGGCCTTCCAGAGTACCTCAGCCAGGATGAATTTTGCTGTACGTCTGCATATACTACAAGTCAAGTACCCTTACAAATGTGATGTATATCTCCACCTTGTCATGCTAGGAAAGGAAAGATCCCTCTCTTGACTCCTTGCATAGTTCAACACTCATTTTGGAGAGGTGCAGGAGAAGGGCTGTTTTGTGGACTGCCATCCTTTTAATGTTTTGAAGAACCATAGTTGTAGCATATAACTTTTCTACTTCATGCACAGATTAGTACAAATTCCACCATAACTAGCAACACCTGTACCATTCAAACAATTACTTGCTAGCCTGATTTTGGATCAGAAGCAGCCCTCCTATCACAGGCACACTTCACAGAAGTCTGCAGGCTTGCTTCATGCTTCACAAACTTCTCATTTTGGCATGTTTCTGAAGAAAGTCAAATACAATGCACAGATTGGAATATGCCATAATGTTTAGATGGAAAAAGGTTCACCTTCAAACTCATAACAGATGGAAACAATGCATAACCTACTGCATGATTCACTTAAAGACTCTCTCACTAGGCACCTTAGCTTTCCAATAATCAAACTAGACTCTCAGAGAGCTGGGAAGGATATGAACAATTGGCTCTTTCCTAGGTAACAGTGCTATAATCCACAAACAAGGTCAACAATAGAAGGGGCTTTGGAAAGAAGAGCAGTAAGTTAATTAACTGATTCAGGTAAAACTCTGATCTCATCCTTGAGATGAACTTAGGCTGCCAAGCCTAAGCATAGAAAATGCTTTGTCTTTACTGTCTTTAGCTACCACTCCCAAGCACCACCAGAAACTCACAAAATCACTGCTTTGACAGAATGCCTGGATGAAGGATACAGAAGGCATCAGCTATCAACCCACACAGAAAGTTTTGCAAACGATGTCACATACATGCACAACACTCACCTAGCAACTGCAGACACATGTACACCACTAGTACTGGGTTAAAACCCTTGTCAATAATTGGGAGGTAGCAAAGCCTGTCTTTTGGAAGACAGGAGTTAATCAAAGTTTCTATGAGCACTCCCATGTGATGTGCTGTTAGAAAATATTTCTTTGCTCATAAAGAATTCCAGATGACAGGAAAAGGAGTGGATAGTCCACACAAAAAGAGACTGATAAATATGCCCTTTGTTAACACACATACTACCACTGGCATCCTCAATTTTGTGAATATCCCCGTGGATGTGACAGTATTGAAAGGTGGTAACCTGCAGAAGCAGGACTCTACTGCAACTTCTCAGATACTTAATGTGGTTTAGAAATACCCAGATGTTGAATCCAAAGCAAAGCAATCCCTGAGTATATGGAATGGTGGAGGCAAACATGGTTAGAAGACTGTTGAACTTATGCCTAGAATACAATGAGGACTTGTATGTTTGTTCTTTGGAAAACATCTTCCCCTGAATTATGAAGGCAACTTGTCAAAGAAGTCTAAACAAAGCAACAAGTTCTCATTAAAGGCTCTCATGAGATTTGTCCAAAAGGAACATGGAAAAGAGGTGGATTAGGGGCAAAAAGTAGATTTACACAGTGTAACAATGGGTAATGAACATTGTATTACATCAAATAAACAGGGTAAGGTGCCTTTAAAGACTGTTCCTTTTCACCATAAAATTTCATGAAAAAGCATGCATGTGTAGCTGAGGAAGAAGAAAGCTGGTGACTTTTTTGTGCTTTGGCTTTTCTGAAACAATTTACCAGGACAGATGATAATATTCTCCTCTTAGCAGTGCTCTTACTTTTTGATCAAGCCTTTAATTTGTATCAGAAACAAGCCTTCATAATCCCTGGTCCTCAAAGCCTGATCATGGCATCTCATTTGATATGCATTTGATATGCACATATGTACAACCAACTAACAACCACTCATTTGAAAGTGGGGATACCCCTTGCCACTTCTACAACCATTTTCACTACCAACTGCTCACTTTTATGTCCTTGAGTTTCTCCTTGATGCCACAAAAATCCAGTGGCAAAGTTCCCCTAGTCCTAGACTAAAGAAGGAGAATTTGGTAGAGAAATTACCTGAGAAAAGGAAAGGAATTCAGCCTCTTTTGAAAGTATGTCCAGGTTGTTATGATTCCTGCAATTTAGATGTTGTTGAGTGTAAACCCAATAATGGAATTTAAATTCTAATACACATACAGATACATTTGAATTACACAGACATAGGAACTATATATATATATAGGGGCTTGATATATTTATCCAGCTGTATTTGTCTCTTACTTCTTGTACCTCCATTATGGATTTGAACTTTACAGGCCTAGATCTTCCCAAAAATAGACACATTTCAAATTTTACTAATAAACTTAGAGGAAAATCTGTGTAACTGCATTATTATTGTAGTCTGAGATAAACCTTAATGCACAGTTAAGAAGTGGCATAAGATAAAAACTATTATACTCGCTGCTTGTCTAGTCAGAAATCCCACCATCTTTAGCTCTTTAAAAAGACATATTTTCATGTAAAAAGACACATATCTCTTTAATAAAGCAAAGATGTTATTTCAAGTAAGCCCTTGTCAGCAAAGCTGACAATTATAAACCTTATATAAACCTTAAATGTAGTAGCAACTATTCCAAAAAGAATAGAAAAGCCACATTAAAATAAAAAAGACTAAGACTTACAAACCTAACAAAATTCTTTCCAACTGGCCACAGAACGTGGAATTATCTTTTTATAAAACTCACCACATTTCGCCTAGGTAATGTGGCTCAAATGGCAAAGTACTGCTCTAAAATAATGCATTGTTCAATGCTCCTTGTCAGCTGCAAAGCCAAAGGTGGAACAGGGCCTTATCAGCTGCAGAGACAACACATAGTGAATAGTGGAAAGGACAGATTGCAGTGTCTCCCCATTCTATTGCTCCTATTGCAAAACAACAATCTCTGAACTTCCATCCATCCTGTTTCTTACAAGAATGTAAGTTTATTAGTCAAATGGAACTATGGCATATTAGTATGAAAAAGACCAGGACAGAAAAAAAAATAGATATTCTGCTGAAGAATTTTTATCTTTTTGGAAGGTTGATTTTTGAACAATTCAAGGTTCATCTTGCATTTGAGATTTCTAGTAATATATAAAGATAGAAGAACGCAAATAGTCTCAGTACCATCTGTTAAAAAAAACCAAAACCCAACAACTCAGAAGAATATAGCATAAATCCTTAACTTTCATTTAGAGACTGAACAAAATAAGCATGCACACCAAACAAGAATGTGTTATGGCCCCAAACTCCAATTCCCTCTTCAGTGTCAATGAAAACTCAGTACCTCTAATGTATGTTTTGATTTTTTTCTTAAATGGAGAACAATGATGCAAATAGCAATATCTAGACTCATCTGTACACCAAAGCTCTCATTCAATTGAACATATGCTGAAATTTAGGCATATCAAAACAAGTCCAAGCCTCAGCCAAACTGAATTCAAAATGGCTTAGGTATTAAGACTATAACCTCCAGACATAGGCAAGCCTATTATAAAATTGAATCATGACCTTTATTTTCCATTGCTCCAAAACCACGTGTAAAAGCATCACCATAAAAATAGATGTTAGAATGGTGGTCTGCATCATTAGATCTTTAAGGAATTCTACAAGCAGAAGTGGTAACCCTCCCTTTATAACAAGGAGGTTGCTGCTGTGGTCTGCCGTCAAATCACCTAGAGAGCCACCAGGAGAGGCACTAACAGATTAGTTTTCTGTTTAACTTTGAAACAAACACAGTGCACTGTGCTTTAGGTAGATGTAAGACTTGACTCAACTAAGTAGTAACACTTTAAAGTGAAATTTAACAATAACAACTTATTTAGATGATTTTAAGCTGCCTGCACATAAACGATTTTCTTTCTGGCAACATTACACAATTTTCTTATTAGCTTTGAGAAAAACACACTACTAGACTGAAATCACAATATTTCCCAATTCATTGCCTAATATGTGACACCTATTTATATTTTGGAATTTGTCTGGTTTTGCCACAGCAATCACCAAGAGGTCAAGTTGAAAATGTCTGTTGAGAAGAGGAAAAGTGCCAGTGAAACCTCAGCTCTGGACATGCAGAGAAAGGACTTCAGGCTGATCAGGGAATTTATAAGATCCCTGGAAAAACATTTTTGCAGGTGCTGGGGTCCATTAGTGCTGGGCACTTTGTAAACATCGCCTGCAAAGACCACAGGAGCAGCATGCTGAAAGTGAAGATGGTGAGGCAGAAGCCCATCTTGACTTAGCAGAAATCTTCTCCTGGAAATAAAGCAAGAAAGGAAGGTGTATGCCCAGTGGAAGCAAGCTCAGGTGACATGGGAAGAATACAGAGATGCTGCTGCTACTGCAGAGAGAAATTTCATGCAGCAAAAACTCAACTGGAGTTGAAGCCAGGGAGAACTGTGGTGGACAGTAAAAAGTGTTTTTCAAATATATCAGTGCAGAAATTCAGCCCTCCTTACAGAAGGAGAATAGGGACACACACAGGGATGTGGACAATACAGAGATGTTCAATTTATTTTTTGCCTCTGTCTTCAGCGCAGGTAATGAACCAAGGAGGTCTCAGTGCCCTGAGTTGGAGGTTTGCAATTGCAAGAATGATCAATTTCTTGCTGAGCCTGAAAATGGGAGGGATCTGCTGCTCCAGCTGGATCCTTATGAATCTACAGGGCCGGATGGAATTAATCCAAGAACCCCACAGAGAGCTGGCTGATGTCATGGCAAAATCTCCTGATGATTTTTGGGTGGTCTTGGGAATCTGGAGATGCCCCAGCTGACTGGAAGGTGGTGAACATTGTCCTGATTTTCAAGAAGTACAAGAAGAATGACCCTGGAAACTACAGGCTTGCCAGTCTCACTTCAGTGCCTGGTAAATTTATGGAGAAGATTATTTAGGGAGATGTTAAAAAACACCTGAAAGACAATGCAGTCTTTCAGTCAGAGCCAGCACAGCTTCATGAGAGGAAAGTCCTGCTTATCAAACCTGATTTCTTTTTATGACAATGTAACATACCTAGCTGATCAAGGGAAGCCAGTGGAGGTAATCCTTTTGGATTTCAGAAAAGCTTTCTGGTTAAAAGCTTTTCTCTCTCATAGTATCCTTATGGATAAAATGTGCAGCACACAGCTGGATAAACATATCATGGGCGGGCAACTGGCTCAGGGATTTTGCACAAAGGGTGAATGGGGTGAATTTGGCACAAAGGGTGAATCATCAGACTGGTGACCTGCCACCAGTGGGGTTCCACAGGGCTCTCTTAGCCCTGTGCTCTTCAACATCTTCATAAATGACCTGAATGCAGGACTGGAAGAGATACTAAGCAAGCTCACAAATTATACTAAATTGGGATGAGCTGTTGGCTCCCTGAAGGCAGGAAGGCAAGGCCTTGCAGAGAGACCTCACCAAATCACAGGAATGGGCAATGACCAACCATGTGAAGTCCAACAAGGCAAAGTGTTACATTCTGCACTGGGGTGGGCAGCTCTGGATATATGGACAGTCTGGGGAATGAGATGCTGGAAAGCAGCACCATGGAAAGGAACCTGGGGGTCCTGGTCAGTGACAAGTTGAACATGAGCCAGCAGTGCCCTGGCAGCCAGGAGGGCCAAGCGTGTCCTGGAGGGCATCAGGCCCAGCATTGCCAACCAGGCAAGGGAGGGGATTGTCCTGCTCTGCTCTGCTCTGGGGCAGCCTCACCTCGAGTGCTGGGGGCAGTTTTCGGTACCACAATGTAAGAAAGGTATAAAGAAAGGTATAAAGCTATTAGAGGTCATCCAAAGGAGAGTAATGAAGATAGTGAAGGGCCTTGAGGAGAAGCTGTATGAGGAGTGACTGAGGTTACCTGGCTTAGCCTAGAGAAGAGACTGAGGGAAGACCTCACTGCAGTTACACCTTCCTGATGAGGGGAAGAGGAGGGGTAGACACTGATCTCATGTGTCTGGCACCCAGTGACAGTACCCAAGGGAATGGCCTAAGGTTGTGTCAGGGAAGCTTTAGGTTGAATATCAGGAAAAGGTTCTTCAGCCAGAGGGTGGTTGGGCACTGGAACAGGCTCCCCATGGAAGCAGTCACAGCACCAAGCCTGACAGAACATTTGGAAGCATTTGGATATGAGAAGGCATAAACCTTTGCCTAAAGAAATCCCACTAGGTATATTCTGTATTTATTTCATTCATTTAAGCTATAATTCAAGTTGCATATAATAAAAAGCACACATGTGCATGACTGGCAAAACTCCAAAGAACATAGTTAAAAATAATATAAATTATTAGTTTTGAAAGTAGAATTTGGGAAAATAAAAACACTTAAGATCACTAAGTTATTTTAGATATTCAGTGTGTCTGAGCCATGCACTTTCAGAAGAGCTTACAAAAGACAGCTACAATCTCACTACAAAACCATGAACTTCAGAAAACCCTGGCAACCTCCTGGCAAAAGCAGTGCTATTAACGTGATGCATCTCCTCTGCTGTTTGATCCAGCTCTCCCTTCCCAGCTCCACTGTCAACTAGGACTGCCACCTGCTGACCACCTTCTTGCTAGGTCTTAAACTGCAGCAGTAATTAATTAGCACAGGGGGTGGCAGACAGGTTAGATGGACTGAAAATATCCAGTTTGGAAACAAGGTATAAGGTTCCTGTTCAAAGAAAAAATTTTCATAACATGCTTTAAAGGAAAGGGAAAATTAAGAATGTTAATCTGTCCCAATGCATCACACCTGAATAATGGCTCTACTATTATTGCCAACTTATCTGTAAATAGCTGTAAGATACAGACCTAATTTGAGGAAATGTATATATTCAGGAAAAATGTAACAGTAAAGATCTAACAGTAAAATCTTTTATAATCACTAAAATAATCCACAAATTAAGATATCTGATAAATGCACTCTCAAAAGACAAAATACCTTTTTTATTATTTTTCCAAATTACTGTTAGCCTGCATTAAAAAAATTTATTCTGCCTTGTAGAAAGGGAAATAGTATATTTCAGCTTCATATTTAGAAATAATGCATACAAGACTTCACTAATAAAATTTAAAATATACATTACCAATATCATAACAAACACAAAGGTAAATCCAAATAAACATTAAACAATAAATTATTGAAGCATATTCTGAAATATATACATGCTCTCTACTTTCAAGTTACTCTTTATTACTCAGTCTCTGGTAACAGTACATTTCCCTCAAGGGCTGATTATGTAAATCTGTAATGTACAAAAAAAATGTATGAAGCACAGCTGAAACAACAAACCTGAAATCAGACTCAAGTTTAATATAACTAGAAGCACGTTATACCAGCTACCATCTTCCCTTCTTTCTTCAGCCTGTAATTACATGACAACAACAAAACATATATATATAATTTTTGAAACTGTCTAGACTTTCAGACTCTTAAAAGAACCGTAAGCTGAAAGAGCAAACAAGTTCTCCTGCAATGAGCCATACTTTGTGGCAATATTTTATGAAGAAATATTTCATGGTAACAGATATAGATACTAATATTCTCACTGGAGCCAGTCATCACATACATCTGAATATTTATTATGCTGACAAACAGTCATGACAAATTTTGGTTCCTATCACACACAAAGTTTTTGAAGACAATGGTCACAGCATACAACTAAGACAGTAAAAATAACAACACAGTATCTCACAGCCCATGTTCTTATAAATATTCTCTGTAGTTTTAAGACTGCAGAAATACACATCGATCAAGTATTCCTAAAGTGTTTCCACCTTTCACACATCTAGAACTTGATAAATATGTTAATGTTGTTCTGCACCATGAATACACACATTCACAAAGACCCATCAAAAGTTAATATATCTGCAATTTGATTATTTTTTGGGTATGGCAGTGCGTTGATTTTCAACTCTTTAACATTGTTTAGGTTATTTACAGCCTGAATATAATTTTTATACATGAGATGGGAGAGGGACATGCTGTCAGAGGTGATACAAACAACAAAAAATGAATTCTTTCTCTCAGAAGATTTTTATCTCCTTCCTAGGGCATTAAGAGGCAAGAACTTACTCAGTAAGTTGCTATCAGTATTTCTTACATGGGAGGAAAGGTTGCTTGAAGTCTTAATCTGATGATCTGAGGAGTTAAATCCATAAGCTTATACACACAATGCAGGAAGTAGGCTATTTTTCTTTTATGCCTCAAATAAAAAGCAAACTCTGTTTATCTTGAGAGATGTAAGAGATTTTCTTATCTGGAATTGCTACTCTGTACCTTATGTGTTTTGATATATAATCTAGTACAAAAATACTTCCCTGCATCAATGTGATATCAAATGAAGCAACTTCAGAACGTGTATAAACCAATGATTTTAACTTCCCATCATCTTAGTGTTTTGTCTTTCTAGGGAAGCCCTCTCATCGTTTCAATAAGTATTACACACCTGAAAGTAGATTATATAGACAAAGAGATAGCAATGCACTAGCCACCCTAATGCACACAGAATCTGCTGCAATTTTCCTTTTCACTGAAAAGGCGGTATGAAATTACAAGTGGGTGATCTGACAAATTATTATCTGGTTTTCTGCTGCTGAGAGTTTGTTCAGCAATGTGCTTCATAACTTCTGTGAAGGTTGTGAACGTGCCTGAGCCTCACAATTTACCCATTTGGGTCCAGCACTGGTGTTCCCCCATCAAACCAGTTTCCATACTCCCATTTCACTGTTCTTCCCTACCATTGATCCTGCCTGGTACGCATCTGACTTTGACTACCCTGGGTGGTCTCTGTCAGATCTCACTGATCAGTGTTTCTCTCCACCAGTTGCCTTCTGGGGAGACTCCTATCAACTGTGCTCTTACATGCATCTGACAACTTTATTAGCTGACTCTGATAGTGTTTCAGACCATCTTCCCGGTGCACACACCCTTCCTCAAACAACTCCACCTTTGTAGCTGACATAGAACAAATAATTCTATTAACACTTCAGCTTTTATGCTCAATAATAAGGTTGAAATGAAGAGAAATTTCACATTATGTGCAAGCTGGGGGTTAGTTTTTATGTTTGGCCTCAAAAAATCAATCCTGGATTGATTTTTATGTATATATTGTTATTGTCAGAGGATTAATTGATGAATTTTTCATTTGATGAATCAGGTGAAATGGGCTCCAAGACACACAGTGAGGAGAATTTTAATTTTTTCTACTTCTTGTTGCAGTGCAGCAACACTATATATTGCAATATTTTGTTAGATTTTTCTGACTCAAAAACAATGTTTAGAGTATCTTCGAGTGCAAAGCTAAATTTCTGAGTATATGTACGTCCCATATTGAAAACTGTCTGAGTTAGAAGTTCCTGAATGGATATTCACTTTGGTGGGGGTTTCAGTGATTTTTTTAATTTTACTTTTTGTTGCTGTTGTTTGTTTGTTTTCTGAGAGCCCCCTTTAGTTTTTAATGTTCTGTGTAGATTTTCACACTTTCTATTATTAAAACCTATCTGAAATTCAGACTTTGGAAATACAAGCATAGATTAACACAAGAACTCTCAATTCAATAAAGGTATAACCCCATATTCACTTAGGCTGCACTAGAACTTTTTTTACCACAGCTTTCAAATGAAAAAACTCTCTCACATATCTTCTTCTGTTCTACACTTTACATTAGAAGTTGATATTTTAATCTCTGATACACTGCAGTGTCTTGCTGTAAAAACACACAAATGATGAAATTGTTTAAATTCAGAGTTCCTCCAGCTTATCTGCTGAACACAACAGATTAAAAGTATTGTGTGAAAGTAAAAACACAGTCTATCTGTAAGCTGGTGCAATTAAACTCTCCCAGTTCTTGTTGGTTCCATATAAAATACTAGTTTTGAAGCAACAGAAGGGTGCATTGCTTGCTCTGACTGTCAGACAAGTCTGCAAGGCTTTATTAAATAACCTGGCATGTCTGAAGTATAGAAGGCATAAATACATTTTCCCAAGCCAGAAAAGGAGGCAAAAAAGATGGCACATGAATCACCCTTATATCCAACATAAACATCCTGCAAAGTTCAGGTAGGTTTTCCTGAGGATTAGAAAGTAATCTGGTACAGAGCAGGCTACAATCACTGACAAGCACCAGTAAGATAAGGGTGTTCCATTACTGTGGATGAAAGGATAACCAGAAGCAAGGATCATCCCACAGTTAAGAGAAAGAGCACATAAATATATAGATCTTTTTCAAAGTCACAAATTCTTCTGGACTGTGTTCTTCCAGTACCCTTCTATAGAAAGACCCACACACCATAGGGACAGCAAACATCAATTCTTAATTGCTATTTAGTATAGACATTTTAGCCCACTTCAGCAGCCTCACAAGACTCAATGCTGCTCCTTATGCAGTGCTGTAGAAACACACCAGAAGTTCTGTCTCCTTCAAAATCAACAACCAAATTTTTGCTGAGATCCACAGAGAAAGTATCACTAAATGAGACAAATTAAGAATGATGAAGGCAAATAAAAGGACAAAAGAAAAGAGGGATTAAAGACAAATGTGATGGTCTACAAGTAAAACCAGAGTTTAAAGATCAAACCGAGAGGTGGTCTGCAAGTCACTGTACCCACTCTCCATGATATCTAAGAATTCATGGCAGTCACAGGAACTTCCAGGTGACTGGAAAAGGAGAATCACTGTGTCCATCATTAAAAAGGATAGAAAGGAGAACGCTGGGAACTCCCCACCAGTCAGCCTCATCTCTCTGCCTGGGAAGATCATGGAACAGATCTTCCAAGGAGCTGTCTTAAGGCACATGGAGGACAAGGAGGAGACTGGAGAGAGCTTCAGCAAGAGATAATCCTGTTTGACCAAACTGGTGGGTTTCTATGATGGGCTTACTACATCAGAGTACAAGGGAAGGACTACAGATGTCATTTATCTGAAATTCTGTAAAGCCTTTGACACAGTCCCCCCAACACATCCTAGTCTCTAAATTGCAGATAGACAGATGTGATGAGACAACTGTTAGATGGATGAGAGTGGTTGAATGGTCACATCCGGAGGAACATAATGGCTCAGAGTCCTGATGGACATTAGTGATAAGTGGTGACTTTCAGAGGTCTGTATTGGCACCAGTGTTATTTACTGCCTTCATTAATGGCATAGATGAAGTGATCAAATGCACCTTCAGCAAATTTGCAGATGACACCAAGCTGAAGGGTGAAGTTGACACTCCTGAAGGATGCATTGCCATCCAGAGACAAGCTCAGGAAGTGGGCCCCTGGGAATCTCATGAGGTACTGTCCTTTTGACACCTACCATCACTGCACTGCAACAGTCAGGTTATTTTACCTTTTTCATCTATCTCCTGATTACAAAAAACTTCAGTCATATGCCCACCTAAGTATAAAAATTACTTCAAGTAATATTTCACAGTCAAGTATTGCATATAAAAAGTAATCAGATCTATGTATCCGGTAAACACACATTTCTGTTGTGTGATTCTTTCCATCATTTCCCCCTACAATTATAGTGCAGCTAATTTTCCAGTGAGAAACCTGTATCTATAAAGTATACTGATGTATCTAAATAGATCTTGGCATCTTAGTACGTAAATCCTTATGAAAACTGGACATCCATTTTCTGGACAGAGGTACACTTAATGTATTTTTAAGGGGGTCAAATAGTCTTACTCTTACCTTTTTATTGGGTTTTGGCTTGTTTTTCAGTTTTCAGTTGTTATTGTCTATAATAGCTACTGTCTATAATTGTCTATAATATTAAAAAAAAGGAGGAAATGTACACAGAAAAAAACTGGATGTGTGTGATGGATACCAAATATATTTTGCCCATGAAAAGTTTTTACAGAGTGAGGTAGGTGCTAATGGATACTGAAAACCTCTCCTCTTAACAACGACAGTCTGGAAAAGAACGCACAAGATTCTCAATTGCTTTTTTGGATCTCGAATGACCACACAGAGGCATAATTAGGACAACCTGGTCTTCACAATCATTCAACACTTCATCTCTGTAATAAAATTACCAAGAGAAGCCTAGCCCGTTGTTCCCTTTACAGTCAATGGTGGAAGAATTGAATATCTGGTGATTTTCATTGGGTAGCTATTCTGAAGAGCCTAAGTTTCCACAACAGCAGCTGTGCAGATGCCAAAATGGATGCAATTTCTATGCCTATTCCTGCCTATGCTGTCCTTTGTGCCTGCTGTAGCATCCATCACGCATGAACAAAGTCATCTGATACACTGCAAGTGCCTAAGAAGGTATTGCCAGAGTAAGGGAGAAGAGAGCTGGTGTCTCTTCATCTCTGCCATCACAAGATGCTAATTTGAAATGCACGCAGAAATGTGATCCCATGGTCTCAGATAATCTTGGGCAAATTTTCCAAGGATAATTTGGATACCTCTCACTGCATGCACTGATAGTGCAGATTTCTGGGATCAGTTCTTTATGGTGTGTGTTAAATATTAAGCAATATATCTACATGGATATCATCAGGAACACTACAAACAAAATCAATGGTGATTCAGTTCCTGAAACTAGCGACTGTAAAATATTAATAAAACTCACTTCAGAAATACACATTCCCAGCCCACGTAAGCATCTCTAGAATTTAGTTTTCTACACCAGATATTTTGTAATTCTTTTTCACTATTAAATGAATATTACTGAGAAGTATCCAAAAGTAGGACAAATATTACTCTACTTTTCACAAAAGAGAACTGAAGCAATTGAAAATACACTTTGTCAGAAATGTCACTGAACTTTCATACATAATACAAATACTAGCAGTGAAGTTGCAACCTTACAAAACTGAGATTTTAAATTTAAGTACTACCCTGCTACTTATAAATCAAAAGAGAGTGATTTCTTGAAGTTAAGCTGCTTGTTATATAAAATTGAATCACATCAGCATGAGATTTCAATCAGAATTTTCTGGAGCCTAGCTGTGTAACTTTAAAATGCACTATAATATTATAACTATGGACTTAACTTATAGTAACAACATGATAAAATTTCAAGAGGCTGCGTGAGGTTAACGCTTTCAGAGCCATAAACCAATTTTGAGGCCAGACATTCATCCAATGTGTCACCTCTCCTGAACAGGACATTTATTTGGAGACAAGCTTCTGTCTTTGCACTATATTCAGCTGAGGGTTTGAGTTTTAGCCTGGGCTGATAATTTTGATCTGTGAGCACAACTCATCACCAGTTAAAAATTGTGTAAAAGGATGAAAATGTTCATGATAGAAGGAGAAAAGAAAAGAAAAAAAACAGGTATTTCTTAACGAGAGAGAGTATCAAGGTAAAAAGAATTGCCACCTGGGACAAAACTATTATGTTACAGCTCTAATTTGTGTGTCAAGTGCCATAAACCATTCCGAATGTATTTCCACAGAAAAAGTCCCATCTGCTTTTCTTAGATACACAGGTGTCCCGTGGTTGTGGTTCTTCACCGATTTGGAACGCAAAACCTGTTACTTCTCCAATATAGTCAGAAAATATGAAAATGCTGAAAGAAATGTACCATTTTACAAACGAGCAGGCCACAGTTAAAGCTGCAGTGCCTTGTCCTTTCTTCTCAAAAAACTAAACTTCCTAAGAAATTCCTAGACTTATAACCTTATAACTACACTTCAGAAAGTGTGTAAAGGAAAATGAAAGTAAGTAACATAGGTCATAAGAATGTCTCAATACAACCAATAAATGGCCATCATAAACACTAACTGTGAGAAGGTTACTAAACCCTAAAGCGAAGTACCAAGACTGGAAGATGCAGGAACAATGTACTTATCCATTTATATTAAAAAAAAAAAAAAAAAGAATTTACTCTACATGTGGACACTTGAAAAAAATAAAACCATCTTTATTTTCTTCCAACACTGATACTTCTGATGGTATTACGAGAGAATCATCCTTTGTTACCATGTTAGCACATTTGTCAAAACTTCCTTTCCTAGGCCCCATTCAGACTAGGGTTGCATGCACAATTCACCTTCTGAGATCCAGCCACAGATCCCTCTTCAAGACCAAGTAAGGGTAAAACATTTTCATCAAGAGACAATAAAAGACAAATAAGGTGAGGGAAAACACTAAAGTCAACAGACAATGAAAGACTGGGAAAAGAGCATTCAAAAAAGCATTCAGGTAAAGTAAAGCTTTACAGAGTTTGAAAAATATTTTATTTTATTGATAAAATTATAAATTTGGGAGGGGGACTTAAACTTCTCCAAGTTCATTATCACATGTCGCTCAAATTTCCTAAGAATCAGAAATCTTGTTTTTTGTAAAATTATTCAATTGTTACTAAAACCCCACCCTAATAGGGAAACCTCATTATTCCCATATAAGCAAAGTAAGAATATTTAGTATTTGCTTTTTGATACTTTACTCAAGATATCTATTTATAATTATGACGTTATTGTGTTATTAGTAAATAGTCTTGGAGTCACCAGATTTTACTTAACAAGCTTTGAGCTCTTCAGAAGAAAAACAGTGTTTCTAATAATTAGTATTATCAGTTACCCATTAAATTTTATAATTTAGAAGAACATTGATATTTCCAAATAATCAAACTGCCATTATGCATTCTCATGAAATAACTTATGCTGCTTTTAGCTATCATGTTTCAACATGCAAAAAAAAGAGATTCTTTTCCAGAAGCATCAATAACTGCTCTCATTCTTCTATTGCACAATCTGTTGTGAGGCAGACATCCAAAGTCATCTGAAAACACCGCATGAGTGTTGATTTAAAGGTTAAGTAGTAATCTCTCCTTTTTTCTTTTTAACTCCTTTCTCTATGTCTCCTGGTGGAGTTGCTCAATTATCTCACAATTATCATCTGATACACAGACTCAGAGTCAGCTTAGAACATAAAATATGCAACTGCATCCACAGCATCAGTTTGGATTCCCTTGTCTCTGAACCCAACCTCTGGCAGAATGCAACTGCAGGCTGATGTACTGGGGAAAGTACAAAAGGTACATCTGCAGCACTTCTACCCAGGCTGACCTGGTCAGATGCCTCTCTACAGCTCGCTAGCCCAAGCACAAAAGACCATCACCAGCTTTGCTCATGGCAGAGCAGCATCTATCTGCACCTGTCAATCTACAGGCCTCTTCAGCCTGATCTTTAAATTACATGGCTGTCTAGACTTTTTTCTCCCATACTAAACTTCTGTCCCATTTGCATCTTACCATATACACCAGTCATGCTCTGAACCCATACCTAAAATTGTGTCTCTGAAGAGTTCCCATTGCATGGTACATTCCCAGAATGTACCAGATCCATGATTTAGTATTAAAATATTCACCGATAACAACATGTTATTTTTTTGCCTCTATGTTTCTTATTTCCTGTTTCTTTCTTATCCTTCACAACAGAATTTCCAAATGTTACCAAGCAGATCTCTTTCCTTCATTTATTGCTTACCAAATTACATGAGAAAAGGCATAATCATTCCTACTGGCTATATTACATCTTCCTATTAACAGGTTTACCTAAAAAATACTGTAAAGACTCGGCTTTTATGATGTTTATAGAATCATAGAATCATTAAGGTTGGAAAAGACCTGTAAGATTACTGAGTCCAACTGTTTACCCAGCACTGCCAAACCCACAGCTAAACCATATCCCAGAGTGCCACATCTACACATCTTTAAAATCCTTCCAGGATGGTGACTCCACCACTGTCATAGGCAGCCTGTGTCAGCACTTGGTAATTGTTTTGGTCAAGAAATTCTCCCTAATATCAAAATTAACCTATCCTAGTGCCACTTGAGCCATTTCCTTTTATCTTATTGCTTGTTATATGGGAGAAGAGCCCCACAAACCCCCACCTAGCTACAGCCTCCTTTCAAGGCAGTTAGGAAGAGTAGTAAGGTCTTTCCTGAACTTTCTTTTCTACAGACTAAACAATCCCAGCTTCCTCAGTCACTCAGTGACTCATCAGACTTGTGTTTCAGATACTTCTCCAGCTCCATTTCCCTTCTCTGGACTTGTTCCAGCACCTTACTGTCTTTCTTGTGATGAGGGATCCAAAACTGAATGCAGGATTTGAGGGGCAACCTCACCAGTGCTGAGTACAGAGAGACAATAATTGCCCTGGTCCTGCTGGGCACACTATTCCTGATACAGGCCAGGATGTCATCAGCTTTCTTGGCCACTTGCTCAGACTGCTGGCTCATGTTCAGCCACTGTCGATCTGCACCCTCAGGCCCTTTTCTGCTGGGCAGCTTTCAAGGCATTTTGCTCCCAGCCTGTAGCTCTGCATGGGATTGCTGGGACCAAGCGTAGGCCCTGTACATCACCTTATTAAGCTGATACTGTTGGCCTCTGTCTCTCAATTGAGATGTGAGATTTACTCCTTTATTCACTGCCTTATAGAAAAGCTAGTTTTCCCTATTTCTTTCTGGTCCTTGGAATCACCAATTAAAAACTACTTTACTGCTATTACAAATTTAATTTTCCTTTCTTTGCTATTTAATACACTTTGCTTTAACAGAGTTTTTAAAATCTATCCATTATAAAGTAGTTCTATTTCTTTCTTCAGGGGCTTCTTGAGAAGATATTTGAATATGATGTGTGATTATAAAATCATTTTTCATTTATGTATTATATCATATTAATATTCAATAGTTAATCAGAAGCCCAAACATATATAATTCTGAACACACTGTGGCTAATCAGTTAAAAGTTAAGCTTACATGCTGGAACAAGCTTTAGTTCTGCCTTCCTTGAACTTGAATCCACTCCTTCTCTCCAAAAGTGAGAATATCAAGAGCATCCATGACCATCAAAACACATTTTGCCAACATTCCTGCTTTGCCAAATCTTTTGAAAATGGTTGAAAATTGTCCTCAATGCAAAGTTTATACAGGTAGTTTTCTTAGGATTTCCATAATAATTTCCAATATTAGCACCTACCTCTTTTTGCCTTTCTCATCTACCACATCTCCTAGTCAAAACAGTTTTACGTACAACCAATATTATTTTTGTTATCTAACTAACAATCCAGTAAATAACAGGAGTAGAAGAGAGAGGAGGAATAGAGGAATTTTAGCTCTTGGTTTTGGGCTCTCCCTCATTTCTGCTCCATGCCTTACCCAAACTCCTACAAAACTGGCAGATTCAGGCTTTTCATTTTCTTAGACAAGCTGCATCAAACTATTCTTTAAATTCAACTTGGAATTTATTATAAATAGCTACAGAAAAGGAAAACAAACAGGCTTTCTAAGCTTGAAGAATAAAGCTCCTAATCATCCAATACATTTACTAGTCTTTGTTTATACTGACTTTAAACAAAACATAACTTTCTTTATTCACAGTGAGTAGTATTTTTCCCATGAAAATGGCTGCTGATTACTGCATTTCTCTAAGAACATTTGGTTTGAGGTTTGGAGATTTACACAGATCAGCTCAACTAAACTCTGGCTTTAGGCAGACACATTCTACTGTTCAGAATTACTTTATCTAAGAGATGAACCATTTTTGCACTGTATATCGGCTGTAAAATCAGTAGTTGATGTAGTAGTAGTAGTAGTAGTGCAGGAATAGAATAGAGCAGCAATTTTTGCAGTAATTTTTAAGCTATAGAAGCATACATCTCCAAGTGAGTGAAATGCAAAGGATGGAAACTGCTGATCTAGCTTGTCCTCTATGCAGAATAAAAAAACTCAATGACAAAGTCTTGTATTAAAGGAACTTAAAGGGATACTGTACATTTGATTTCAGTAATTTCTTTAGTCTTGTTACGGTTTTGCAAGAGTGGTAGTTGAAGTCCAAACTATTTTAAATTATCTGCTCTAAAAATATTACTAGTATTTTTAGGGACTGCAAACATATCTTCCTTCTAAATGATTTTTTAAAAACTCAATATTTTTTTAATTATTAGAAATAATCTCAGCTCAAAAAGAAAACAAAAAACTTTATGGGAAGGAAACATAAAATATGCAGATTGGGGAAAAAAAGGACAACCAGTACCTATATTTTTATGATTTTGATTAGAGACATATGAAATTGAAAATGTGAAAATAAAGGGAAAACAATGAATGTAAAAGATGAGTTTCTCCTTTGAACTGTAGTCAGATGCAAATAGCAGCATTGTGTATGCAGTCTGACTTGCCAGTATTTATGACAAATTTTTACTGAACTTTTCAGCTGTTTTGCCTCTGCTGAAAGCAGTATCATGCAAATCTAACTCCATTCTATTTCACATACAGAATCCACACATCTCTCTAGAACTACTTTTAGTTACTAAATGCAAATCATATTAAAAAAACCCTAAACGATAAAGTGATTTCCAGCCAGCCCTTAAAGAATGGAATTTGATAAGCTATGGTTCAGTGTTGCTGGAAGAATCATTTTGAATGGTGACAGTGATAAAAAGGTGTATCTCATTTTAAAGGAGCAGTAGCCATCAGAGATACATATAACTTGATTATACCTGATTCAACAATTGTTGAGGCAGTCAAGACACAGCCTCTCAATGCCACTGGCTTTTTCAAAAGAAGTTAGAACTTTCTAAGAACCTATTATTTTCAGAACAACCATTTCACTCATCAAATATATATCCATATTTGTAACTCTATCAGCATAACATAATTCTGAACCATCTACCTGAAAAACTACCAGGCTTTAATTATTTCAATTTTAAATTGAAAATTTTCAATCCAATCTGTTTTTAAGCAGATGATTAATTCTTGAAAGCTTTTCTAATAAAACAAAAGCTTTATTCACCTGACTGAAACCTGCATTTTCTGGGACATAATGAAGCTCCCCACATTGTCTAATATTTTCCTGATATTTGATTCTCAAAATACTAATTGGTAAACAGAAAACCAATGTGAGAGACTACTCATAAACCCAGGAACACCACACACAAAACCAGAAGTCATGTAGAAAAATGGATATATGTCCTTTTCTTTCATTTAATAACAAGTCTTTTCTGGAGATTTCAGAGGAATTAACACCTATCCTATTAAGTCCAGCCTGCCATTTTGGCCATGAAAATCCTAGATAATACACTGAAATAAAATTTATCCTGCACAGAATGCTATAACAAACCACTTTTTTTGTTAAATATATTAAACATAAGTGAAAAACAAAAGTAGTCATTACAACATTTGCTGCAGAAATACCAAAAACATCTGCAGTTCTAGGTAAAGGAACCCAAAAGTCCCCTATTCTGCTTAAAAATTACTACTGACAGCCTTTCTCTTGAAACAGTGCTGAGCTGAGCTAGAAGTTTGTTCTTTCACTTATTGACAGGATGAATATTCTAAAACTCATTTATTTAGCTTAAATATAGATACGTATACAAGCAGTTGAACTGCAGAGGTGTGCTAGTATTTGGCAAATAATTACATAGAAATTTCCACCTCAACAACAATGATGAGATTTTAAAAGAAAGAACAGTTAACACTTCATAGTGAAATGGAAAAGTAAAATATTATGATTAATTTTGTACAAAGAATTGACAACATGCTATGTCATTTCTCAGTAACTGGAAACATGATCAGTGCACAGAATCAGAAAATCCTGAGGCCAGATATGCAGTCACCTATAAATATGAAGTATCACTGCCATACCCACAGTGAAGTCAGCCACACCAAAACCTGTAACTAGTGCATAAAAGCAAATTAAGGGCAATGTTCCTGACACACCGCTTTTGAGAAGAACTTTCAAAGTTCCCCACCAGGCTTTTTCTTAGCATTGAATGCTCTAGTCTAACCAAGGGCTCCAACGGGAAAGATGCAGAAAAGGCAGAGTACACTAGCTACTTCTATAAATTCTACATCATAATAGTGAAAATGTAAATAAAGACAGGTGTTCAAACTGAAGTTTTAAAGTGCTAATATAAGACAAAGATTAAATTATTATTATTATTATTATTATTATTATTATTATTATTATTATTATTATTATTATTATTATTATTACTGTCGTTATTATTTGTTTTTTGGCTTTTTTTTAACCCTCTTCTGATAAGGTTTGTAATTCTTCAAACTGCAAGAAAAATATTTTGATACAGCAAGGATTTGAGCAGTGCATACAACCTTCTTCATCCTTTTTACTGCTAGGACTTTTTCTGCTTTATTTTTTTCTGGCACATTTGCACTAAGAGAAATAATCCATATTTATTTTAATAGAAATTTGATGCTGCTGTTTAATTTTTTAAGTGAAGTGTCAAAAGCTAGTATTTGCAAAACAAAAAAAACTTCCCATACTTGAGCTTAGCTGGGTTTACAACAACAAATAAACAAACACCCCACCTTGGGAAAAAAAAAAAAAAAAAAAAGGAAAAAGAGTAGTGGTACAAAGCATTTTGGGAGTCCTAATGGGACAAAAGGTGCCTTTGTAATTGGACCTCAAAGCCCTGGAAGCATTCAAGGTGACACAGTTGTGGAGAGAAGGGGGAAGCACCACATCATTGGCAGGTGCAGAATCTTTAATCTAGCATTTAAAGGCCACCATTCCCAGAATGTGGCAATTGGGCTAACAGGATTGACACTGGGGAACTCGTTCAGCAAGTACACCAACCTCTGAATGGTGGGGATTTCTCTCAGCAGCTGCCTGAACGTCAATCAGCTGAAGGGGAATGTTACAGAGGTCACAGTTTGGGGCTGTTCTCTATGCCTGACATTTCTATCCGTTAGTCAGAAAGACAATGAGAGAGGGACAAAGCCCAAGCATTACCATAGTCCCATTCAGCAGTAAAACAAAATTGAGGGGAGTGGGAAAGGCCTCCAGACACAAAATGATCAACAGAAGAACAACTCAACCTACCCTCCTCAAGGGAAAAATCAGGAGAGTGCCACAGCAATGAACAGTCCCAGGCTACAGGGACAGCGAAGCCCCGAGAGGGAAGGTTAATCCCACACAAAGACATCATTTTTCAGTTCAACACTAAAGTTTAGCAAAGCTTATTTCTAAACAAAATGGAACGTCTGCATTTGACCTTGTGGGCAAGGCCTTTCAATACAAAAAACCTGGGTTTAAAAAAATTCCAAAAGGCAATTACAAATCATAGAAACATTACAAATTAAGAAATTTATAATTCAGCTATATAAAATAATTAACATGATTAGATTAGAATACCTATTAACCCATAAATCTATAGCACAAGGAGATAGAGGCTAATCTAGGAGATAAACTCCAATACCCAGGAAATAAGTTTCTGATAAAACCACAGCTAAAGCAGCCTTGCCTATCACTTAGGTTGACAGTCTTCATCTCTGTACAACAGGCAAATTAAAACCAATGATGCTTTGCAAACACAAAAATCCAGCATTTAGAGGGGGAACCTGGGTAAAGTAACCTAAACAGAGCAAAATTATTTGAAATCTATTTTTGACTTTGATACTTCTCCAGTGTTAAAAAAATTGCTTAACTCACTTTGCCTGTACATTTTAACTTCAGGAAAGGATTAATAATTTTTACTAAAATACTCATATAAACTAGAGGACAAAGCACCACACAAACATGGTACACCTTCACACAAACCCCATGGTTAATACAGGCATGTAGTTTAAGCATAACTCTGCAGGAATGAATTGAGTACAAACCGACATCAAAAGTTAATAACCTACAGAAACAGGCATTCGGGATCTAAAAATAATAATGAGATATTTGTGAAAAGATGAGAGAGACTAAACACTGTCTGGCAACAGTGATTTGGCAATGATTTGTCAGGAGCTGGAATTCCACTGATGACTTCAGCCCTTCACTTAAAGGAAGGTAGGATCATGCAGGTCAGTGCCACTTGGGAACACTCATCACCACGTCTTAATGAATAAACATGGAAAAAAATAAAAAATATTTTAAAAATTGCTTGAGAGAACTGAGTCACCAGATCCCTATCTCCTTGCAAGTAATGAATACAACATATTCTTGTGAACAATGGCTTATTTCTGTAATCATACTTACAGGGTTTTTTTCAACACTGTCCCTCACTAGTGATTTTTATTTACCCTTTAATCTCTCCTTTGCATTAGGAAAAGGGCACTGAAACTCATGGTACATAAATACGCTTTTGACCAACTTGGAAGGTGAATTAAGTAAAAGCATTGGTAAACCAAACACAAGAGATACTACATACCAGACTGCCAACATTTTGTGGAAACATTTCTCATGGAAACTGAAATTTGATTTTTTAATCTTTCAATCTAAAATTCACAATAAACACCTTACAACTCAAACAAGTAAAAGAAAAACATTTTGTTTTGCCAACATTTTGTGGAAACATTTCTCATGGAAACTGAAATTTGATTTCTTAATCTTTCAATCTAAAATTCACAATAAACACCTTACAACTCAAACAAGTAAAAGAAAAATCTTTTTCTTCTAAATAGTTCATTGACACAAACCAACACAAATAGAAAATTCTGAGTAAAAAAAATGAGAAAAACCCCTGGAGTCATTAAATTGCTGCAAATTTGTTCCTCTTGGTAAGATTTCTGCCAGTGCAGTGGCAAACAAAACTTTAAAGGCCTGTGTGCAGGGCACAAGTGACATACTAGAAAAGTTAGGGTTTGAAAGGTGAAGGTTTCTGCATGGTTGCATGGCCAGAATTTTTTTCAGGAAGGAGTATTCTCCCAGTGTTTCAAGAAATGTCAGGAAATCAGAAGTTTACATACCCTCACACATCAGAGCAATGGACTTTAACAGTCAAAAATATTTCCTCAAAACTTGTAATATTTGGTATTAGCACCCACTGTATATATACTTGTTATAGCTCAAAATGAGAAGAAATTTATAGAAGTGATATAAAACTTTTTGTTTAATTGGTAATTTATTAAACTACTGAGAAACTAAGTATGCTTCTGTGAAAGACACGTTAAAGATGAAAAAACCCTTTATATCCTTTTAAAATTTTAAACCTGCTTTACCTGTCTCCTAACCCTATCTCACAACACAAAATAAATACATTAATAATTAGTCAACACTGAAACCTACCACACTCTATTTAAAGCATTAAACCAGAAAATCTTAAAATTAAAGAAATCTTAAATTAACAAACCCAAACCACTACAACACTTATGTTAAGTTTTATAACAAATGAAGTTATTAGAAGGTGTTTTTTTCATCTGTGATGGGTTGCAAGTCAAAGAGTTAAAACAAAACCCTGAAGAAATGGAAATAAAAATAATGCTTATACTGCAGAGAACTGGTGCATCACACATTTACAAGAATATATGCAAGTTCTATCTGTGCACCCCTGGTCTGTAATCACTCATGACATAAAGACATGGTTAAAACAAAAAAGAGGGCAAGCTCCAGTTATATTGCAATGAACCTTGCATACAGAAATTAGCTCAGCATGCTTCATTTTCTCACTGTTGATATCTATAAAAGGTTAGGCTCTTACCTTTCAAACATGAGTCAATAAAATAGTCATGAAATGTATTCATATATTTGTTTGAGGTTTTGTCTTGCTTTCACCACAATATCTTACTAATTTTTTTGGTAACTCCTTTCTGAAAAACTATCCCCAAATTACTTAAATAAAAACTGTTTTTCAATAACGTGAATGTAAAACCATTGTAAATGACAAATTCTTTGAGCCTAAGGGGGAAAAAGTAATCTTTTAATTCTATAAAAGTTACTCAGAACTGTTTTACTAGTTATTATTAGTATCAATCATTCAAAGAATGACTAGGAATTTTCAGGGGGTAACTTAAAACAGTGCAGGTTGAACTGCAATGCAAAAGTAAGCACTAAAAATGCATACTGTACTATTTCATAAAGTGAATAGCCTGTAGCTGGATATGAAATACAGCAGGACTAGACTCTTATTTTGCATGGTTCATTTTTTACAGTTGATCTTCAGTTTGCTTAAATATATAACAGTAATACTTAAATATATAACAGTAATGCTTAAATATACCACAGTATATTCATTTCCCTGTAAAAGCAGATTTTTCAACAGTAAGATATTATGTCTCTGAAAAAAAGTAAATCTTCTTTAGCTAAGCACTGGGCAATAGAAAAAATATTCAAGAGATCACTTATAAAGGATGAAATCAAAGCATGAAAAATGAATGACTACAAACTAAAGCAAACCTATATCCAGAAACTACACATATAAAAGTGTAAAAAACCCCAGAATTTCAGTCTTGGTCTTTGATAAGTTTTGAATACTATTGCTGTTTCCTCGATGTACACTCTTCCACACAATTGGGCATTACAAATCTTCAAACCATTTCAGAGCTACCCTATTTCACAGAAATGGCAAATAGCCACCTGCAAATGGACTGTTCCACATTAAATGCCGATCTATTTCAGTGTCCCCTAAACACTTGCGGTTACCTTGACAAAAAGATGATGCTGTTCTTCACGGGTGGAAAGCCATTTCACAGTTTTATCTAAATTCAAAAAAGTATAGTACTACTTTTAATCAATCTTGACTGGTTGTAAGATTAATATCCCGGGACATAAGACCAGTTGACTGGAAAATTTTATTTTTCCATAGTGTTTTTCATAATGCGCTCCAGAAATTTCAGTTTCTGCTTTAAAAAGAGCAGAAGACTTTTTCAGATATCATTAGTACTCAGTGTTCTTTTCCATGAAATAGACAAGACTCTAATACTAGTGAGGGGTGAACAGATTCCTGAGAGGAAAATGCAAAAAACCCCAATAAAATAATAAAAAAATTACCAAATAATAATAATAATAAATTGTTCCTAACAACACCCACAGTTTTTCTTTAAATATATTGAAAATAATGTGAACATTAAGACATTGGTCAGGATGCCAGGAGAGAGGAGTGTCATTTTTAGGCTTGTCACAAATTTTTGAATAGCTGGTGTAAGAGGATTAATTTTCCCCGCACCTGTTACTGCACAATATATAACATTGTTACAATATATGTAACAATAATAGGTTCTGTCTTTACAGACTATGACCTCTGCAAGTTCAAGAAGCTGTTTCAACATCTAAAGCTTGGATGTCATCCATAAAAAATAGTAACAAGTATTGCAGAAGTTTCTAAACACAATTCCTTCCTGGGTCTGCAGGTGTCTGAAGGGTCCGTTGATGACACTCAGCCAAGTGGACACAGACCCTCTTAACTCCCTTCTTCTCCCTCCAGGGCTCTGTCTTTTTTCCTGTTCGTTCCAACAGACAATGCCAGCAATTGGGCAGCAACACTCAAAGTCATCTAAGAAGGCAGCGCAGTTCTCAGTGCTGACTGGTCAATCAAGGATCACACTTGTTAACATTCTTTCTGTCTGCACTGATAAGAACAGCATTTCTTTCAACTCTGCATCTGGACAGGCTACATTAAATTCTCCTCAAAACATAAGGATTTCTTGGCCTCTTCCAGGGACTTTTCCCTAGGCTCTGCTGTTCTATCGCTTTCCACTATCATCTCCTCTTTCTTCTACTTTTATGTTGGTATCACAAACAACATGGGGTCCTGTATTTTCCTCATATACAAGGGATAGCAGTCATGCCCATTCATACACTTTCTAATGAGTGAAAAATACACTCTTTGGTTTCAAACTTTTTAAACTTGTCTTATATTTCAGCAACTGACTTTTACATCTGGAGAAGCAACTTCATTGGCAACCTGATTCTTTATGTCTCTTTGTATCCCATGACAGCTATAAGGTATTACACCTATTAGTAGGAAAGGTGTCTGCTTTCCTACTGATCTTTATTACAATGTCCTCACCATCCCTCTCTGCAAGCACTCAGTATATAATAGCTGGTAGTTTGTAAATCCCATTATACTTGAGAGGTCCAGAGGCATGTACTGCCGTGCCATTAGCACACCACAATCACATAATGTAATAGCTTTAATTGTCCCTCAAGCAAGAGACATCCTTTTTTGGGAACTGTGGCTAAATAGGTCAGCACTGAACTATTTCATGATAAAATTCTGGAAGCGTCTAGGAGTTGCGAGTCCAAACTGAACCCGAACATCTTGTCTCACATGATCCCAGCTAAGATTATCCAAGAAGTGGACCACAATCAATTTGTGAAGGCACTGCATAATGTTATGTCCCAAATGGTAAGTCATAGCACGAGGTACTGCACAGCTGAAGAACAAGTCACCCTCAACTCATAGTCAATAATCCATCTACTTCAGTGATCATCTTCTTATGTCACATTTTAATGCTTAGCTACTATCCTCATGCCTGTGGGTGTTTCAGCAATTCTCAGTCTACAGAATATCAAGATAGATGCATACCTGGGATAAAAAAAAGTAAGAAAATATACAAACAAAAAAAAAATCCAGAACAGATTTATTAAATCCAGAACTTGGAAAACAGAAAATAAAAGGAGCTCAATTGTGTTACCCACAAATTGACATAAGCTTCTGATCAAAAAACAGTGAGAACCTCACTCAGAACTTTCATGGTTAAAATTTCTTGATGCTCGTCTCCAAACTTGGTGATTAAGGAACCCCTGTACTGCAGTGAATGATGGCTGGAAGTCAATTAATCTGTCTATCCTTAAGGCTCACAAAATGCCAGTTACTTTTTTCTAACTTACTCAGAACTTTACCAAACTTAAGCTTGAACTTACAGCTGGTTTTACCTCAGGCTGAATTCAGTTGAAAATTTCACAGTAAATCATTAATCAGTATTCAAGAGAAAGTCACAACAGAACAGCTCAGTTTGCCCACTTACAAAAATCTAGTGACCTTTGCTAAAAAAACACATTATGGCACCTGTGTCTTTTAATCAGGAGCTCAAATTCTGGCTGGAATGGCCTCCTATTCCCATAAGATACTACTCGAATTTGGCCAACTTACACACTTTTGAAAATATATGGATTCTCAGCAGACAGGTCTTAGCTTTTAGCAGCTGAAATGTACAACGACTTAATGAAGTAAGTGCTTGCTATGCAGATGAAGATTTCTGCTTCCTACATTCACGTCTGGACAAGTAAATGAGAAATATGAAAGTCATACTGCTGCATAATCAGTGTGCCCCTGTGCACAAAAGAATACAAGGCAGAATGAAGCTATTAAATACAAATTCACAAGAAGAGTGCAAGGGAAGCTAGTACATTTGGATGTAAATATTACAACACAAAACAGGTCAGGAAACTGGCTAGAGGGATTGGAAGGCAGAAACTTGGGGGATTTATTACTAAACCACTATTAGAATACCCAGAAACAAAACTAAGAGACAACTACACAAAAAAAGACCACAACCCCAAAACTGGTCAGTCACTTTCTGGCAAAAGCAGTGATTGCCCAACTTCATTCTCAGTCCAAAATGCTGATTTTATAGACATTCACAAATGTCTATAAACAAACATACACAATTTTTAATCAGAAGCAGTACTGAGATACTTCCCAGACAAGTAACTAGGATGTTCTACTGCAAGCAATAAAGAATTATATGCAGTTCAAAAAATGGCAGAGAAAAGGCCTACAATGAGAAGTATTTGAAAAGCTACTGCTATCTCAATATCCATTTCGTAAGAATACTCTGTGGTACTGCAGACTGAAGTATCCTTGAGACAAAATATTCTAGTTAAAATAAATAATAATAATACTATTCAATTAGCAGCTGAGATTGTGGTTAAAAATTGTACTAATTAAAAAATTAAATAAACAAATTTAACGACCTTCCCTGCTCCACAGAAAAGTAGGCTGTATCATTCAAAGTACACTCATAACTCTTTTACTGTATTCAAAACTAGTCAGGAAGCTGAAAAAACACCATATTTACATAAAAACTTCAGTAAAGGCTTACACACAAAATAGTATGCCAGAAAATCCTGAAACAGATGCAAGGTCTGATTACATATTCTTCAATATAATTCTTAGTGCTTTTTTCTGCTACCTGAACATTCATTAGACTATTACCTTTGACATTACTTTTAAATCTAATTTTCAAAACAAAACACATGTGAGATATGTAAGATGGAGTTATTTTCAAACAACCCCAGAGCATGTACAAAATGGACATGAGGATTGATGTGAAGTCTGTCACAGAACCGTAATCAGCTTCCGTGCACTTATGATATCTAGAGGCACACCATTCCTAAATCCTTCACAATTATCTTAAGACATGATAGTGAGGAAAAAACAAAGAAGCAAAAAGTCCATTCCAAAACTTTAAAAAAATCAAACTAAATCACCATATAACTATCTTTCCACACCTCAAATTTTTGACAGCCAATCTAGTGGATTCTACTTTTTATTCCATCCTAGAAGGCTTGAACCCTTGTCTTGCTAGTTCAAAAAATTAGAAACAGGAGAAAAACTTCCTGCTTAATCTGTTGCTGAACCGGATTTTAATACTACCAAAAAGAGCAGTATGCATTACTAGTTTCATTTCCCCAGAAGAGCTCTCAACACCCCTGCATGCTTGCACTGGTTTGCAGAGATCCACTCCCCAGGGCTGATAGTCTGCACACATTTACAAGCAAAAATTTTGATTAAAATAGGATTAAAAATAAGTCTACTGCTAAAACCAGCATATACAGATGTCCCTCAAGATCAGCTTCATAACAAAAAACTAAAGGGAGTACATTTCAATGTCACTATTAGCATAAATGTCTTGTGATTGCCAAGACATTTGTAAAATTGGTAACTGCAGCCTTCTCTTTGAATTTTCTTTTTTTTTCCCTGTGGTGATACTGCATTAAAAACTCCAGACTTTTGAGTAGTATCTCAACAGATATAGATCCTGAATATCAGTAAATATTTACCACAGTAAATATATCATAATTTTGACACTGATCCAGTACCCTCTTATATAGGAGGAATAGACAGATTTCATGTAACTGAGGACATGGCACGGCAAAAATATTTGTTCAGGTTCTATAAAGCTTTTATAAGACTGTCAACTGTCATTCCTAAGAATCTTTAGGTTTTACAAAATTATTATCTATTTCTACAAGTTCTATGATGTCACTACTTAAAAGTTACTCATAAGGACATCCAGAAGATGAAAAACAACATACAATAGCTATATCAAACTAAATCACAAAGTAAGTTAACCTGTATGACATTAGAAACTTTACTGGCTTTGAGAAATAGTTAATACACCTCTTTTATAATATATCACAAATTACTGGGCTCAAAGAAAACAGTAACATGAAACGGTACTTTTCCAGTGATGTAAAAGACAACCAGCATTCCCAAAAACACAGAAGGCACACACAGCTTCCAAACCCAAAAGACATAAGAAATTAGCTATTATTTTTCCTGAATGTTCCACATCTAATATTATAATTTATAAAACTGAAAAGTTACAACTAACTAGACAATTAGGATGCACTGTACCTTTCTTTACATACACATGTTTATACCTGCATACATATATACATCTAGAGGCACTTGAGAAAGCAGTGCTTTTAAATTGAAAAAATGTAAATTAGAGAAAAAAATGCTACAGAAGAAGTACTTGCCTATCTGCAAATGTAAAATGATCACACCATAAAACCACTACCATTAGAAAGTAAAGTAAAAAATAGTGTTGACTACATTTAAAAATCATCTTTCAAGGAGAAACACAAGGACTTGAGAGAGAAATGAGTAACATTTTCAAAATACTAATAACATGGAACTGGTAAGAAGTCAAAGTAGCAAATATTTATTTTGATTGTCTTTGGTATATAGATGATTTTCTATTGGAGTCCTTGTCAAATCCTAAACAACCTTCCCCAAAAATTTTTCTATAAATAAGGCTAGAAGAAAGACCTTCATTTCCACCAGAAAAACATTAAAGCATTTCTTACTTATCTAAGATGGAAGGTATTTGAACAGCTCAGTCAGCTGTACTTTCACTACTCTCCTGTCCTGAAATTTTTCATACCTGCATGAAACCATTTTTAGAGAAATAAATTAAATGTACTGAAAATCTCACAAAACAACATATGTAGAGAAGGTGGACATACAGTTTGGGATGGGGGGGTTAATCTGAGTCAAAAATATCTGGACTGTGTTATTTTAAGAAAGGTTTCAAAATGCAGCAAAAAAGAAACACTGGACTAATATAGTGAATATAAATACAACAGATAAAATGAAAAATGCCAACATTAACAGAAAAGATCAAATTGATTACATTTTTCTAATGCATAATCAAAGACAGCAATTGTTTGATTCATTGTGAGGTATTAATTAATAAATGCTATTTTAATGAATTGTAGTAATAACTGTTTTCAGGATTTGACAATAACAACACTGTAGCATTAAAATGGAATCTCAGAGTCACTTATTTTTATCATCAGCTGGTATCTATCAGTTGAATATTAGCACCCAGATAGTCCTAAATTCAGTATAAATATCACTGTTCATAACCAGGGCTGTCAAGTCTTGAAAATCCTTATCTGATCTCAACCATGCGTGATGTGGAAGATGCATATTCCACATGAGTAGCTTCTGCACTTCATGGTAAAGCCTCCTGCTATCAGCATTCAGGAACTCATTCCAGAGGACTCAATCACATTACCCTCAACACTGGAGGAAGAGTTGGGATTCAAAACACAGGCTCAGCTACCGAGGGTCAGCAGAAACTCAATCACCTGTGCATTGAAGCACCATGAATATTTTCTGCCTGTATTTTTCAAATTATTTTTAGAAAAAAGAATATTTACTTACAAGTTAAGTATAACTAATCTTAAGGAAAGCTTAAAATGCTAGTGGGTAACACCTAGGAGGAAAACTTTACAATAAATGGTAATATTTAATACAGTCACAGTATTTTAGGATTTTTTCAAGTACTGAAAAGCAAGCAACTGGAAAGCAAGGACCATTACACTATTAAGTGCAACTCTGTCTTTCACAGCTAAAAGGACAATGAAAATCAACAGCTACCAAAAAGAAAAAAAAAAACCTGAAAAAATGGAAAAAAACCCCAAGTTGTTTTCCCTCATATACCAGCATATATTTACCCTCAAGATTCACTATCTGTTCTACCCTCCAAAGCAATCTGAAGTCTCACTGCCTTTGTCGTGGCAGAGAGACTGCAATGTAGCACACAATAAATCAGGTTAAGCTATCTGTGCCAATCTCTCCTTCTCCTAAGAGGATTAGCACAGCAATATGCTAGAACAAATGGTTGTGAATACGCAAGATGGTACAGCTGGTCTTTCCCAAAGATAATCATCCAGCTGAATAGCCTCAAAACAGGTTTACTCCTTGAATGTTGCTGAGATGAAAGGAAACTAAATTTACAAGCCCAGAATTAAAAAAGAAAACTAAATACAAAAACCTCCTATAGCTTGACATGGTTACAAATTCTAGGTTTATAAAGGTAAACCAACATATTAGAGATTTTCACCATTCCATTTTTTTCCATAAAGGAATCACTGAAAATTGAGTAATTCCATTTTCTTAATGACATTCATCCTATTATGTCTAATTTCTCTGTTTAACTCTACACAAAAGCACCCATTTTTTTAACAAACATGTCTTGTGCAACTCAACTCTTCTCAAGAGGGAAACAAATTGCCTGGGATGGGTAAAAATTAAGCAACACTATTTATTAATTTTGTATAAGTTATCTATCACCCTAGAGATTCCTTGAAGGGGAAGAACACGTCTGAATTTCACCATAGAGTGCCACAGGCACAAAGTGAGAGAAACTAAACAAGCACATCCTGAAGGGAGGGAAAATGCCTGCAGCAGTAAATGACCTACTACATACCTCACTCTCAGGTTT